>NC_056743.1:1430629867-1430817367 GCF_019279795.1 Protopterus annectens | reverse complement strand
GGAGCATAGAGTCCCCATGTTGGTAATGATCAGGTCTAGTATGTTGTCCCCTCTTGTGGGAGTGGTGACTAGTTGTTCCATAGCATTTGAGTTTATAATTTCCAGGAATCTTTGGGCTAAGGTGCTGGGGCTTGATTAGTGCTTCCAGTCAATCTTTGGGTAGTTGAAGTCGCCCAATATAATGGTGTTCGGAGAGATCTTAATGTTCTCCAATGTTTTCAGGAAAGCCGAATGGGATTCCTGACTTTGAGAGGGTGGTCTGTAGGATGCTATAAACTGAAAACCAGTCTTGCCCACTGTTAGTTGCACATGGATGGTCTCCAATACTTCGTGCAACGGCCACTAACCTGGAGGTGTGGATATCCTTGATAAATATGGAAACTCCCCCTCCTTTTGTGGTTCGGTCCAGGTTTTGGGGCCGAAAAGCATGATATGAGGTATAGCCTGGTAGTGCTGGGGTGCTCTCTGGAGCCTTGAACCAGGTTTCTGTCACTGCATAGATATCGATGTTCTCCATACTGAGGAGAGCTTCGAGTGCATGCATCTTGAGGTTAAGACTTCTGGCATTTAGCAGCATTACCCTTAGTTTCTTGTTCCTTGTGCTGTCTATGGGGGTGGGTTTGACTTTTGAGCCTTGCCTAAAAAAAGCACTATGGGGGTGGCAAGAGCCTTTGCCAATATCCGAAAGCCCAGTGGTGACAGGTGCAAGCCATCCCTAGCAAAGCAACGTGGCTTGTCGAGCATGTCATCCCAGGCTGACAGACACTGGATCCCCTTTGAATGACACCAAAATTTTAGCCAATTGTTAAAATCGATCATTTTGTCTTTGTACTGTGGCATCATTCTAGGTGAGGGTAAGATGCTGCTCAAGGTCAGGGTCATACCAGCCTGGGCTACATGATCAGAGAGCTCCTCTATGTCTCTTTTCATGTAGTCCAGGGAGGTACGTCTCAGGTCATTCACACCAGCATGTACAATGACTGAGTCATATTTGTATTTGCTTTGGAGTGACCTGAGTGCTTGCATTATATGTCGGATCCTAGCACCCAACAGGCAGCTCACTGTGACCTTCTCTTTATTCAGCCTGGTGAGCAGGACGTCAGTGTGTCTGACAATAGAGTCACCTATAACAAGAGTATCAGGTGTGTTATTCAGCCTTAAGGGTTGTGGCTGCTTGGCACACTGACTTTGTGGGTTATGTGTTGTGTGTGTTTTGTTTTGAGGTAGCGTTTGCTTGGATGTCTGCTTTGGAGGTCTCTGTTGCTTAGGTAGATTTTTATTTAGAGTCTTCGAGTATGTTTTTGTGTATTTATGTGTTTGGTTCGCTGATGTGGTGGGACTATGTGATACTGGAATTGTGTTGTGTGAGGTTACCTTCTCCTCCTGACTGGTTACACCAGTTTTGAGATGAGAGAGCTCAGCCTCCAGTTTGGCTAAATAGTTGCATCTCTCACATATATTTGAACCTGTTTGGAGGAGGAGAGGGTTGTCCGTGTACATGAGACAGTTGTAACATTGCCTCAAAATTCCCTGATTCACCAGCTGGACTGGAGAGGAAACCATTGACTGACCTTTGGACATGCTAGAGTAATAGGGAAACTGAATTTAAGACGGACCAATAGAGGACAGGGTAATCGTAGAGAGTATAAGAGTAAGTAGTGCTTATGGTTTAATAGTGCTAACTTGTAGGATTACTTAATTGGACCAGTGAAGGTCCTTAGAATGAGAATATGGTGTTTAAATTGAAAGATAGAGCAGTTCTAAGGGAAAAAGGGAAGAGCAGACTTTGTGGAGCTAGGAATAGTTTAAACCCAATTAGGCGGCGCTGCCCACTGTTGCGCTATGCTCAAAAATGCGCAAAACCGCGCAAAAGAGGGTTTTAAGAGAGGAAGATGAAGGAGTTTTGGAATTGACCCAGAATGGCCAATAAAACTACAGTTTCAAGTCAGTAACCACTCCCACAGGGGCAGGCAGGCTGCTCAATGTTTTTCACTGCCACTGATCAACAGAGAGACTTTCCTTTAGCCCAAACAAAAAATGGCCTCACAGAAACTTACAAACAGTTCAAGAACAGCAAGCCTGTAACTGAACTTTTTTAAATCTCAGAAAAGTGGGAAAAATGCAAGATTTTTTTTTTTTCAGAGATAGCAGAGGTTAACAAGTATCAACAAGTTATAACAGTGCAGTAAATGACCCCACACAAGAGTGCTAGGCCAAAGACAGATAAAATGCAAGTTTTGAGAAAAAACGATTTTAAAAATAAGTGCAAACAGGAAATTCAGTAAACAGCTCTAGGTTGTGCTCTAAATACAGTTACTAATGCAGAAATCAAATTTAACAAGCCAGAAAATGCTCAAAATAGGCGGCTATGCAGAAAAACTTAGCAAATAAACAGAGGAAAAATACTTAAAGTCTCAAAAGTGGCTCCTTTCTTCTCTCAGCATTTTCTCCTCTTGGTGGGTGCTTCACCAACAGCCAACACACCTGAAAAGATGCCAAAACCATGAGGCAACCAGGTTTTAAGAGAGGAAGATGAAGGAGTTTTGGAATTGACCCAAAATGGCCAATAAAACTACAGTTTCAAGTCAGTAACCACTCCCACAGGGGCAGGCAGGCTGCTCAATGTTTTTCACTGCCACTGATCAACAGAGAGACTTTCCTTTAGCCCTAGCAAAAAATGGCCTCACAGAAACTTACAAACAGTTCAAGAACAGCCAGCCTGTAACTGAACTTTTTTAAATCTCAGAAAAGTGGGAAAAAGCAAGATTTTTTTTGTTTTTGTTTTTTCAGAGATAGCAGAGGTTAACAAGTATCAACAAGTTATAACAGTGCAGTAAATGACCCTACACAAGAGTGCTAGGCCAAAGACAGATAAAATGCAAGTTTTGAGAAAAAACAATTTTAAAAATAAGTGCAAACAGGAAATTCAGTAAACAGCTCTAGGTTGTGCTCTAAATACAGTTACTAATGCAGAAATCAAATTTAACAAGCCAGAAAATGCTCAAAATAGGTGGCTATGCAGAAAAACTTAGCAAATAAACAGAGGAAAAATACTTAAAGTCTCAAAAGTGGCTCCTTTCTTCTCTCAGCGTTTTCTCCTCTTGGTGGGTGCTTCACCAACAGCCAACAAGCCTGAAAAGATGCCAAAACCATGAGGCAACCAGGTTTTAAGAGAGGAAGATGAAGGAGTTTTGGAATTGACCCAGAATGGCCAATAAAACTACAGTTTCAAGTCAGTAACCACTCCCACAGGGGCAGGCAGGCTGCTCAATGTTTTTCACTGCCACTGATCAACAGAGAGACTTTCCTTTAGCCCAAGCAAAAATGGCCTCACAGAAACTTGCAAACAGTTCAAGAACAGCAAGCCTGTAACTGAACTTTTTAAATCTCAGAAAAGTGGGAAAAAGCAAGATTTTTTGTTTTTGTTTTTTCAGAGATAGCAGAGGTTAACAAGTATCAACAAGTTATAACAGTGCAGTAAATGACCCCACACAAGAGTGCTAGGCCAAAGACAGATAAAATGCAAGTTTTGAGAAAAAATGATTTTAAAAATAAGTGCAAACAGGAAATTCAGTAAACAGCTCTAGGTTGTGCTCTAAATACAGTTACTAATGCAGAAATCAAATTTAACAAGCCAGAAAATGCTCAAAATAGGCGGCTATGCAGAAAAACTTAGCAAATAAACAGAGGAAAAATACTTAAAGTCTCAAAAGTGGCTCCTTTCTTCTCTCAGCGTTTTCTCCTCTTGGTGGGTGCTTCACCAACAGCCAACAAGCCTGAAAAGACACTGGGTGACACTATGTTTTATACATATATATATATATATATATATATATATATATATATATATATATATATGGGTCTATGTCAGAAGCTCAAGGTTTCTTTCAGAAACTCGAATTTCATACTGTCAAGATGATTATGACTGAGTTTCTGAAAACTTGAACTTCAAAAAACAGCATAAAGCTACCTTTTTTCTATGTATTTGCAGGTGTACACCCATACCTCAGACATATTATATATACTAGCTTTGAAATTGCACTACAGAGGGGAAAAAGGGTAAAGTCCCCTATCCGCACTGTACCACAATCTCCATTCAAAAGCTTCAAGTTTTTGGAAACTTGATCATATCATCCTGCCACTATGAATTTTGATTTTCTGTAAACATGAGCTTCTGATAGGGGCCTATATATATATATATATATATATATATATATATATATATATATATATATATATGGATCCCATTCTCTTAATCGACAGCACAGTTTGTCAAGTAACAGAAGATCAAACCCACTTCAGCGAAAATGCACAATATCGAAAGTGCACTTTTGCATAAGCCGGTTACAGTGGGGATAAGGAAATATATCCTTTTCCCCACTGTAGTGCGATCTCAGAGTTGGTATATTTAAGTAGGAGGGTGTGGGGGGTGCAGGGGGGCTTGCCCCCCTCCATAAACAGTTTCAATTTTATTTTTTGTTTTTTTGACAATCAGCTTCAGCGAAAGTATATATATATATATATATATATATATATATATATATATATATATATATATATCTATTATGGGTCTACTTAAATTGATTTAATGATAATAATATCAATATGAAAAAAATCTAAAACATAAAATATCGACAAAATCAGTGTTATAGCAGGGAAGGTATATATCCTTTACCCACTGTAGTGCATTACTAGAGATGTCATATTTAAGTAGTAGGGGGTATGATAGTGCCATGGGACTTGTCCCCTACAAAAACATTAGATAAATATGTCTTCATTTTCTGTCAGTAGCATGTACTTGGGTATTTTTCTACATATATTTTTTCATATTGATATTATTGGCATCAGATCAGTTTAGGTATACCTATAGCTACATGGCACAAGTTTGCATTGTCAGCTTCTCATTTTTATGAATAGGTTATGGAGTTGTCACAACCTGTCAAAATCACAGTGTGTGCTACAATTATGTTTATGTTTTGGCGACTAAATGACGGTATTGGTGAATTCTCTTTCTGTGCAGCTTTGCAACCTTGGAGTGAGAACACATGCTAGGGGGTGTGGAGGGCAAAGTAAAGGATCAGTTTTGGTTCATTAATAGTTTCTCAGCATTGCTTTCTGTGCAATACCAGTGGGGCATTTATGTAACAGAATACTACAGTTTTAGTTGTAACTGTAACAATTCTGTTTTACTGTTTATGGATCACTGCAAAGAAAGTAATTGTGAGTACTCTGTGTTATGTAAAGACTACAGGTAGAGTTTGAATGCTTTTGTGATGGGTGATGCTTCATTTGCTTTGTAAAGTTTAGTGCATTTGTGATGCATTGTGATTGAGTGTGTTGCTCTGCTTTGCTGTTGATAAAGATATAAGTAACCATAGTGATACATATATACATCCCCACCACACATTGGAATGGCAGAAAAAAAAGAACAGCTATATTAGACTACTTTAAATGAAATGCCCAACAAATGGCAAATAACTCTGAGAAGCAGAGAAGTAGTTAAGTGATATTACATCTTGAACAAAAAAACGAAGCAAGCATGATGAGTTTTGCTTTTTACAGGCATTGGCTAAATCCACCAGTGGATGAGGCTTGTCTCATACTTGTAGCCTCATGCCTGGAGACAGGTTTAACTCCTGAGAAAGTGATGCTTGAATATGGATATTTGCCTTAGCTAGATCCTAATTATTATGATCACGCTGCACTGATTTTTTTATGATGAACATAAAGATATATTTCTGTCAGAGGTATGGCAAGAAATTCTACTATAATTTCACCATTAACATAGACTGCAGTATTGCTAAACTGAGGCAGAAGTTATTTTCACTTTTTGTTTATGCATTCAGAATCATAAATCGCACTTAAAGCTGTTTTGCATGCTTTATAAGTTATATCCTGCTATTATAGCTTGTCAGGCAGTCCACAGAGCTGTGTTTTATAGTACATATTTCACTCATGATACATTTAACTGTTTCATCTAATATATAAGATTAATATCCTAGATACTGGTGTGCCAAAACCTTTTTTGCTTTTTTGGGCTTTTGTAGTGTTCTACATAGCTATGTCCTTGGTGCAAAGTTCTTTCCTATTTACAGAAATACTGTTAATGCTATAGTGACTTGATTATTCATTTTGCTATATGAAAGGCTGTTTACTGCTGTCACAACAAACTGGCTTCAGACACCATAAAATGCCTATATCTTGACATGAATGTTAGTATATTTGTCCAGTTCATATCTAGTCAACTGCTGGTAATGATGTTGAGACGCAAGGGATGATTTTTGACTGTGAAGTATAAGTTATGGGTTTCAACTCCTCATCTAAATTTTGGTCCCAGTTACATGGCTGAACAACATTTCACTGATGATGATGATGGTGGTGTGTGTGTGTGTGTGTGTGTGTGTGTGTGTGTGTGTGTGTGTGTGTGTGTGTGTGTGTGTGTGTGTGTGTGTGTGTGTGTGTGTGTGTGTGTGTGTGTGTGTGTGTGTGTGTGTGTGTGTGTGTGTGTGTGTGTGCATGCATACATACACACACACACACACACACACACACACACACACACACACACACACACACACACACACACACACACACACACACACACACACACACACACACACACACACACACACACCTACAGTTTACAAACCTCTAAATGCAGAATTTGACATACCTCATTATTTTGCTTCCTTATTTCCTCATCTTGCTAGTCTGCTTCTTAAGGAATTTTCTCTCCCATTTTATAGCCATATTACTAACATAGAAGTAGCAGTAAACTAAAGCAGATGTAATTTTTTCATTTTTCATTTTTTTTTGTTGTAAATCTTGCAGAATGTAATATTTATCACATGTATTGAATGTGAAAACTAAGTGTGTCCCTCAAGGAAAAAACATATCCAGCTTTGAATAAGGCCTGCCCTGAGTTCTATTTAATGGGGAGAAGATAGCTCTCATTTAAGTTTCTGCTTTACTTTCTTGAAACACAGCACACGTTGGATTCCATTTGTCTATGGAAATATGTAGATACTATTTGGACTCTTGAATCAGAGGTAGATACAAACTTGTTATATCTCTTTACCTACTAATAATGATAGCTCCAGATAAGCTGCTAGACAGAGTGCTGGTGTACGTCATATGTCTGTTTAAACACAGTTTTCTATTTTCTTTGTTCATGTTTAAAGCTACTAGCAATTTTGATTGTACAAAGTTCATTTCTTAATTTTATTTACGTTAGATAAAAACTGTATTATTTGGTTTTAAATGCTTGAGGCTTGTGATTTATTAATTATCATAAGAGTGTGCGTATCTGAACTAGTAATATCGGTGGTTGGTTCCAGCCTTTTGAAGAGTTACTTCTCAAGCTAATGCTACCATGCAAACATTTAATGGGTGGCGTATTTTAAAGGCAAACAGTAACATGTTATAGTATGATGACAAGTGTTTGCTGGTGACCACACTACTGGAAAGAAAAGGAAGAGGGTATTAGTGCTAGAAAGATATGACTAATCCCATCCTAGAAAATACTTTGTGTGTGTGTGTGTGTGTGTGTGTGTGTGTGTGTTTGTGTGTGTGTGTGTGTCTGCGTGCACTCATATGTACATGCACAGAATAATCTTGAACAAATTTCATTTATATTTTTATTTTTCCAAAACAAAATCTTTATTTTTTCCAACAATAAACAGCTAAATATTGGATTATGACATTTTCCTAAAAGTGGAAGCAGCAAAAATATATACAATGTTCTTATTCCGATGCATGTTATTTTTTTCAATCAACTGCTGTACAAACATTACCTCAAAAAAGTCAACTTATTAAAAAATTACCTTGTTGTAATAACAATGACAACATTTTATTTAATCCTATTTGGTTTGTAGGTTTCAAATAATTTAATCATGCATTACATTTTAAGCCCAAAGTGCAAAGACCCAGCTATGTTTTTTGAAATTAATAACCATGACCATTTGTCCCGGTCCCCTTCAATAACACACCACACCAAATGACATTTGATGACCTTTATTCAATTTCCATAACATAGCTTTGATCACCAACTTTATTAATTACAACTATTCATAATATAATTGATTCTAAATACAGCATAACATCCTTGTAATTTTAATCAGGGCAGCGTACCTACTCACCCTGCCTCAGTAAGCAGCGTCCATACCTCTACTCACTTACTTTACTTATGAAGCAGCATCCCATCTCACTTCATTGTTAATCAGGGCAGCGTACCTACTCACTCTGCCCAACAAGCAGGGTCCATACCTCTGCTCGCTTACTTTACTTATGAAGCAGCATCCCAACTCACTTCATACATCATCCATTGAATTACCTTCCACCAAATAAGCACCATCCTTACCTCAGCTTGCTTATCTATTCAGCAAGCTTCCTCCAACTACTCATGTCCTTTCCCCAGATCCTTGAAATGACCATCCAGACACCAAAGGGGGAGCAGATGAGGGCAAGCCTATCCCTCTTCTCCGCCAACCAGCCTGACCAGGCTGTTCCCCCTCCCTTCTATCCAAAATTGTTCAATCCACTTCCCTCATTCACTCCAGTGCAACTATTTTGAGTATGTACCTTTAACTCCTAGTGGATGTGGCCTGAGCTAAAAAAAATTTAATTATCACCTTACATTTTAACAAATACTCATTGACAGAGGGTCAAATATCAATGCAATTTGTGTTTGCCATCATGTATGTAAAAGATAAAAAAATTGTTGTACTTGTTGTATGAATGTGGTTTTAATATATTATTGCAATAATGCATAAGTAATATTTGGCAGGAGGAGGTAGAGGAGGAGGGCACTGCAGATGCAGGCGGATAAAGGGAAGAGTCAAGCCAATCATCATTTGGTGTACCCATCATCTGTAAAGCACCTTAGAATCCCGTCATAAACTTCTTGCCATGCCATAACTGAAACACACCCTAATGAAACTAAATAAAGTAGGATTACCATGACCGCATTGTAACACCGGAACATCCACACCAAGAGAACATACCCTATTAGCCTTCAAAGCTGAAATCATGGCTCAACCTGAATGTATAGACAGCCTATAACCACAACAAAACCACAAACTATAACCCCTTGAACTCAAGACGGCACCCAGTCAAACAACTAGTAGCAAGTCTCATACACAAGACCCTGTTAACCGTAGCATATCACCTTAGCCCACCCACTATCCAGTTCTAAATGTGCAACAACTCCATTACCGTAGGGAACAGTCTTAACTCCAACTTTAATGTCCTACCTTAGCTGGCAAAAAAAACAGTACCCCTTGACCTAGTTCCCAAAAACCCGCCTATGCTCAGCAATGAAATACTCTACATTTCTTCTTCTTCTTTCGGCTTATTCCCAGTTAGGGGTCGCCACAGTGGATCACATTTCTGCTCATGATTGGCAGTGGAGTTTTACAGTGTCGAGTTGCCAGCCTGGTGCCCAACCTTCCACAGAAGACACACACACACATGCACTCATGCCTAGGGCCAATTTAGAGTGTCCAATCCACCTACAGCATGTCTTTGGGATTTGGGAGGAAACTGGAGCACCCGGAGGAGACCCACGCAACCACAGGGAGGACATGCAGACTCCGCACAGAAGGCACCCCAGCCGAGGATCGAACCGGAGAACCTCTTACTGTGAGGTGACAATGCTAACCACTGCACCACCATGGCCGCCCTACATACCCAGCCATAAATACCCCCAATTCACTCATTACCAAACCATTCTTAACCCCTGTTTGGCCCTGGCCTTTCCCCTGGAGAGCTCTTTCCTTATATTACCTATACCACTAGTAGGCAATTAAGACCTGTCCTACCGCAGCCTTAACCTGCAACCAAGCTTCCTTTAAACCTTCTAACTCCCATGTAACAATGCATCTAGTTTTAAAACTACCCCACCAACCACCTACCTACCATGCTTCTTAAAACTCTACTCACAAAATTGACAAGAGCCATAGGGCTTTAGTCTAATAAGTCCTGTGCTCCTATGAATGTCATGACTCTACTCATCCCCACACTCTCCATAAACTGTCCCCAACCATTTCCCCTTTGGCCCCCCTACCTACCTCTTCCTTACTTGCCCCCTATACCAATGCAATAATAAGCTCCCACTAATTGAACACACAGCTCTAATATACCTTAATAAGGTGATTACTCGGACCCACCTTGTGCCCCATTCTGGTGGCAAAACATCCATCCTATCAAAACGTTACCTTTCAGATCCCCTTTTCAAGCCACTACATGTTGCCTTCTGTCCTTCAGCAATTTCAACTATGAATCTCCATCCTGCACCATTCCTTTTCTATAGCCATAAGTCATCCCCTGATTAGAGCCACCGCAATGGCCATACAGAAGCAAAAGTCTTGCATGACGAAGAGTGCAGCAACCATGTCGACTGACTTAAGAGAACCCATGACACCCCATCTGCTCAGCCAGGAGCATTCCATTTCAGATCCATTCCAATGCAAGAACAGCGAGTCAGCAAAACATATTACTGCTGTCCTGCAATCCTAAAAAAAAAAAAAACTTTGCTGACTATCATGTACCCCACAAAATGACCACAGCCAGCCACCAAAACAAACAGCTTTATTTTTTCAAAGACTTTGGGTTTCTCAATACCATGACAGGAAGGACCCCAATCCTAGTCAAAGTATGACTAAAACTTATGAAGCTAGTATTGTTTCAGTCTTTGATGTTAGCAATAAAACACCTGCAATGTGCCCCGAAATGACTCCTTCTATAATCTGTATGAAGTTATATGCATCAGTAAAATAGCCAAATATGTCTGCGATTCTGTGAGACCCATTGCTCCTACTAGCCTTGGAACCATCTAGGTATCCTTCTTCCACAGATCTATCTGCTGCAGTGTGAGGTGTAAAAGGCATTTCTTACATTTAAAACTCAGCACCATTTCCCTTACAGCCTAATCCTACCTGCTTCTCCCCAAAGTTATACCTCTGCCACTGAAGAAATTAGCCATTAACATTAATTGGCCATGCTGTGAATTTATACCCACAACCATAATATAACCCCCACTAGAAATAACTCTATAGACTCGGTGTTCATTTCAGTTTTTTTTTTTCTTTTACTACCGGTTCCATAAGTCCCCATAGCCGCAGAGTACATGGTTGTCCTGATGCGAAGAAAGAGCCATGACAAAATAAAACCCCCTTTTTTTTTTGCCCGTGAAACCATTATGATGCCTTATCTCAACACTGTAGAGAACCCACATGAAGCTACTGCCATCAAGCCACCCAACCCCCCCCCCCCACCAACAAGCTAACTGCGGGAAAAGAAAACCTCCCAAACCCTCACAAACCCCCACAGTAAACCATGAATGCATCATTAACTGTCACTATTGTCCTCCTGCCGTCATTGAGGAAATGCCCTTAGTTGCCAGAAAACCACCATTTTACTCAGGACCTTCCCTTCCCCCAAGATGTCAATACTCCCTTCCCTATGCAACACCAGGCTGCACGCAGAATCCCAACCGATCAGAATCATCAAGTAAGCACCAATCCTCCATGGGCTCAACCTCCCACTACAGCAATCCCCCCACAGGAATCTGAACACAGCGCCACATCCCTCTGCCTGACTGCAAGCCACCATCACCCTGGTTGGTCATCATCTCTGCAGTGACTTTGTGACCAAAACCTTTGATAATTTGCCACCTTGCCTTAAAATTTTGCAAGCTATGTGTGACAGCGCTAGCCCTTCATGTCAAACCACTGCCTGAAGCTTTTCCTTGGGTCTCCATTGAATGGGTCACCAGCTCAACTGGACCGATCCAGTTAACAAATATTAAGTAAACAGTCAAGAACATTTCAGCAATCAAAGACAGTTGAGAAGTATGCCTGATGGTCAGGGAAATATTTCCATCATACATTAGCAACTAACCTAACAAACGCTGATCCCTCTATGAGCATATGTGACCAATGACCCTCATTTGCGATTATCTTGTTGCCAACAACAACTACTACTATACTGGGCTCCCTAAAAGCTCACCCTCCTGCCAACTGTAAATAGCCATAAACAAGAAAGAATTAAATGAGAAGGTTCCAACCAGCAGACAATACAGGAACTGCATGGCTCCAGTAAGTAAGATGTAAAACAGATAGGGCATTTAACAGCTTCAACTTGTGCATCTTAATATACTGTACACATAACAAACATAGTAAGCAGTGATAACCATTCCATTAGCCTTGTTCATTGTCAGGCTGATTTCAAATTAAAGGCTTCCTAATAAAAATGGGCATTAGACGTTTCCATCCATTAGTAAACATATCACTGATAAACCATATTACTGGCTTCAGAAGGACAGAGCTCGTCGGGTTTGCACAATGTGACACTATCAACACCACTGACTTGGCATTTATATCTCATAAGTTTGCCCACACACCTACTGTTGCTTAAATCTATACACACTTGCTTCTTCTTGTATTCCGCATCTACATATGAAAACCTTATCAGTATGGTAAGGTGCTTTTGCTTTGCTAGCTGGTATTTGTTTATGGTTTGTGTGTGTGTGTGTGTGTGTGTGTGTGTGTGTGTGTGTGTGTGTGTGTGTGTGTGTGTGTGTGTGTGTGTGTGTATGCGCATGCATGTGAGAGAAATACCCTAGTTGGCAGGTAAGAATTTAACCAGGCTCAAACCCCCCATACCTTATTTATAGGATACAAATGGTTGTCCATTGTGTACCCTAGTGAATTAACGGTTGATCAAGTCACCAGCAATCTCCTCATGACTGCCCTTCCATGCAACGAACGGCTTTATTATAATTTTGACTTTTTTTTTTTAATTCAACATCAGAGCAGCAGATGAGCTAACCCAACCCGCAATTGTGCCGGAATGACTGCACGTATGTACTCCTGTGCATAAGCTCTCCTCAAGAAGAAAGCGTGCCAAGTCCAACCCCCCACTCAAGAGTGACGACAAGGAGATACTGTGACACACAACACATTCCTGGCACAACCCACTACTGCAAAATATATGTACCTACTTCCTTCACAAAACGTTACCTGCCCACCATAAAGAAATAAAATTTCGCAAACAATGCGATTCATGACAGCAACCAGAGACTTCAAACCAGACCAGCCCAAAGAACCACCGCACCTGGGAGGTAAACTGTTGAGAGGTATGGCCCTGACATACTTTCACTCACATCTGGTAATGGCAACAGGGCTTTTTTTTTTTTTTTAAAAAAGAGAAACAAGGGGAAATATCTGAAATACTAATTACCCGTTTATCCCCATACACTATAACAATGCCTCCACTCCTTTAAGCCTACAAAGCTCATTCCCCCCAACGTATTAAGGTCCCAACCTCTGAGAACACCACACCTGCCAAAGTCGACAGCCTCACCAACAACCGCCACAACCACGAACAGCAACCGAGAAAAGCCAAATCAGACTTACACTCCTGAACTGGCACTGGAATTCCAACAAATGCAGCTCTGACAGACTCAAGCACACCAAACTACCTAATGATCAACACTTTAAGCAGCTAGTCAGTACCTTAATGGATCTGCAGTAGCATGCCTCCCCTGCAGGACTCATAACGCTACCATCCTAAACCACCACGGCTTAAAACTATACACTAGAACTGCCCTAAAAAAAAAAAAAAAAACTTCTACTGCTATTAAAATTCTAACAAGAACTGCTAAACAAAATGCAGATAATGAACATAACCCACCTCTTCCATAGATCACTAGTCTAAGGCCTACCTGACCACCCCAACACCCACAGGTCGTCGTGGACGTAGAACTTGCTGTAGCAAGTTCACGCCAAAATGTGATTGCTTAACCCAACTACACTAGACTAAACCTCTTAAGCCCCTCCCCATCATTATCTCATTTCCTCCCAACTATCCCTACCTCCACTTAACCCTTTCACTACCTCAACCCACTTAACTCCCCCTAATATTAACCTAATCCTCCCATGAAGATGTCCCGGGACAACTTAGTTTGTTGCCAAACTTCATTTGCTGTAACACTACTCCTTAGTGTGAAATGTCATTCATTTCAGAAATATACTACTAAATGTATTATAATTTACTTCATACATTAACCCATGAAACTATGGCCAGGTATTGGCAGGAAGGGGAGGTAAAGCTCCTAGCCGTTTTCATATCACCACCATTTCTACTATTACAATTCCATTAGACTGTAGACAGCAGTCATTCAATTGACCTTGTCTGAATATTGAATCCTGGATAATAACTTGTTAAAACATTTCTGTTTCTTCCCTTGACCTACCAAATATTTCTTCATCCTCCATTAGTTCATTCATCAGATTTTTAAACTTTCATATTTTAGGTGAAATTTGTAATTCTAGCACCTTGTAATAAACATTTTACTGGCAACATCATTAACCATACCACATGTGCATTATATAAAGAAACTCCTGAACTTCATATACCCTAAGAAGAAAATCTTTAGTGTCAGCTGGATCTGAATTCTCAAAACTTCTGTCATTAAACTTTGTATGTCTCATTTAAAGTTCCCAAGACCAGAGCAAGCCCCCCCAAATGAGTTCAACTCCTCTTCAGATTTGGAATACATTTCCAAATGAGGTTTCTCCACTTGGTGGAACATTTTGGTAATATCGCTGACATATATAATTTCTTATGGAGGCACTTCCATCCAAAACTTCTGACTTTGTTGTTTTTTTTTTAATTTTGTTGCCACCATTGGCAACAACAATACCTGCTTTAACATTCTTCCTTATTTCATATTATCTAGAAGCTTCTCAGACATTATCTTAACACAAAGGAGTATTGAATTAAGTAAATCAAGTACTCAAAAGACTTGTGAATTAGAGCCTTTCTCTGTTGTTGTCTCCATTTAATCTTCATGATCCATTTAATCAAGTGTGGTTATGCTTCCTCAGATATCATAAACCATTTTGTGAATGTTGGTCCCTGAAACAGTGCACGTTAGTCTAATTTGGTCCCTGCAGAAGTTGAAATGATTTCTGCTCCTTGAGGCCTTTCCTACATTCAACATCAACTCCCATTGGTTTCTTCCCTTTCATCTCTTCTGCACCTGCATCCAGTACCTCAGCTCTCTGCCTTCTGCCCTCTAATGCCTATGCTGTGTTCTAGTGGAACTGTCTCTCTTCAACCCCAATCTGTAAAAGATCCTTAATTTGAGGTCTTGAAGTCTTATTTTCAAATTACTTCTGAAACTCTATAATCAGTGTCTACATCATCAGTCAGTTTATACTTTCCTCCCTACAACCAATAAAGACTTACAATAAATACACAGTCTTCACAAAAGGGAATCTCTCCTCTAGCATTTTTCTACCCAGCCATATATGAATTTGTCTGGTGTCTTGCATATGTATTGAATTGCTTAGCCTTTGTATACTTCCAAGCTACCCTCCTTGGGTGACAAAATCCTGTCATATAATACCACTAGTTGTCTCGCTAAAGAAATTCCACCATCCACCTCTTCAACTTGACAAGGTCACCTTATCAGGTGTAACCCAAAAAGCCTGCCCCAAGTTCAGTAGTTAAGGTAATACATACCACTGGTAGATGTGGGTGTTTTTGGTTCAATTCCAATATCATTGCTTGCTGTCTCTGACAACTTTCTCCTACGTTTATTGAAAGTCTCCTTATGTGATAACCTCATAAATTCTTCTCCCATATTACCCAACCATATCTCCAGATATCTAAGTTTACTGTGCCATCATAGATTGCAATGTTATCTGGTTAATTTTTGAGTTGGCTCATAGTTTATCCCTAAGGCCTTTGTTTTATCAACATTTATCTCATAACCTGATATTGCCCCAAACTCCTGTAACAGCTCTGATATAGTAGAAATATCCATTTGTACTCTACTAACTATCAATAATACATCATACACAAAGAACACAATTTTAAATTAAGACTGGCCCCAGTCATATCCTTGAATAACTGAATTTCTGATTGTTACTGCCCATGGTACTCTATGCAACACAGATAAGAGAGGCAACTGTTGACAGCCTTGCCTACTGCACCTTGACAATTCTAATTCCTGAGACACTTTAGGTAGTACCTTCATTTGTGCACTAGACTCCTTATACATTCCTATTATCGTGGTCACATATTGTTGTAGAAATCCCATAAACTGTAAGAGATTAAATAAATAATCCCAGATAGCTCTATAAAATGCCATCTCAGCATCCAACTAGACAATAACCAGAGGAGACATCTTATTCTGAGCAGCATGTATTACCATTAATGTTATCATAATATTATTAAAGGTCCCTATTCCTCCCGCAAAACTACTACCAATTTCTGGATAAAAGAATTCAGAAAAATCTATTTACCATGATTTAAGATGAAAAGGGTTCTGTCTAGGTATTATGTAGGTTTCTAACACTTTGTTCATTGATTGTACAGAAAGTTTTAATAACTCTTTCCCTAGTGTCCATACTTCAGTAGGAATGCCATCTGCTCCTAACATCTTACCTGTAGCTTGTGCATCCAGAACCACTCTACTAGTGGTATTAGAGCCACTGGTTATATTGGTTGCATTTTGCTTAGGCTCTTTAGTCTTTTTTTATTGAAGATACCTCTCTATTTGAGTTTTTTTTGTCTCTCCTGCTTTCCTCTACCATATAAAGTGTCTGATAAAAATCTCTGAATACTCTGATTCATTACTTTTTATCTTATATTTCATTTGCTCCATGTTCTGCTGCTTTAAATGATTATAAAACCTTAGGAATATTTGCATAAAAAAACAAACATTTTACCTCTATTGTTTGGAACGTTAACCGCTCATCAACTTAATTATGCATTTCTGTTTACCTGATTTAGCTCAGCTTATTCATCAGTGATTAAAGCAGACAATTTACATTTTAAAATTTTAATTCTGTTCATCCTTTTCAGCTTATCCTGTTCTGTAGCTTGACACTATTGTGTATGGATATCATTTCTTTAGATGTCTTTTTACATTTGTCTTAGTTCTTAATTGCCCCTTTGACAACTGAATTAGTTGAGTTAAATGTTCCTTTACTCATTTACCAAATTATACCTTAATTGGCAAGTAAGTAGGGAATCTTCAATGTCTTATACTTCTTTTTCCATTCTCCACTTGTCACAATTTGCAAAGTGGCATGACCAAAAAAACATACCCCCACTGCGAAGTCTAACTTGATAAACATGATCATTGTTTATGAATATTTTATCAGTTCAAGACCACCAATAGCATTTTGGGAAATAATATGTAAACGCCTTTTCCTCACTACACAGAGAGTCCATAATCTGTTAAACCTAGATAATGCATACATCTTTACCAAATTTTTCTAACCTGAACTGCATGTGATTTTAGAGCCGTATTTAAAAGTGTTCTCCCTAAAAAAAATCTAATTCCAGTGTTCCAGTAGCATTCCTTCCTGAAAAGCCATAATTTGGGTAACTAGATAAATATTTGTTTAAGTTATATAATGGTTGACTTGAATGACAAACAAATAGGAACCAATGTCACACATTGCCCTCTGCATGTTTCATTTATTCCTGTACAGCAGCCTTTGCTATTTACTGACTGTTTCTCTGTTTCAAATGGTAGACCTACTGCTGAGGGAAAACTATCCACTCCTGTATACCCCTCTGTAAGTACTGCTCAGTCCACTGAATAACCCTTTTTTATTCAACTTAACATGTTCTGTTTTGTTTAGATGCATTTCATGGGCAGACGTCAAAATGACAGCTCTCCTTTAATAATATTAAATATTTACTCTCCTTTTACTGGATTTAAAGTCCCATTAACATTTCAGCATAATGGTGGTTGGACTTCTATAACAAACAAACAACTTTTACATGTACTCTTCCTATGTCTTACATAAACCTCCATGCTCTCTTCATACCTCCAAGCTTCCATCCCAGCTGACAGTGTATCCTTTATATCAGTCAACTTCTCTTATAATAAATTACAATTGCAATGACCACTCAAAAGCTCAATAATGATTATTTTCTTATCTCTTCTTCTCATTGTTAAATCTCCACTCAGCTTTTACATTAACGTTTAGTACTTTTTCTACATACCACTAAGACAGAACCAAATATAGTCACTAGCAACAGAGATTCTTTGTCCAAACATTCATCAAACAAAACTATATACATTAACCCCATTTCTTTCTCCTAAGGTTGAGGTTTCATTTTCAGTGTCATCCCTTAGTCTTGGCCAACCAGGCATAATGGCAATGAAGAGCTTTCATGCTGAAGATGTGACAGGTGCCTCTTCGGCCTTGCACAAGTTCCAAGGTGATTACATTACTACTTTCTTTTCATGTTCCTTATAGAATATTAAAATTCCCTAAGCTATTCAAGGTGCTCATTTTCTAGTTTTCCAAAGCCAGATTTGTATTATCCCAATATGTCATCCACAGTTGAAGATTTTTGTATGAAAATACTCTTGCTTATAATCCCCTTCTGCTAAACAGATAACACAGTATAACCCTATACCTAAAGACACAGCAGACACTTTTTGAGGTGTTTAGTTACCATGTTCCTGTACATTACCCCAAATCTTATTTACTTTGCCTTGGCATCCATCCATCTTTATACATTTACCCTATACTCCCAAGGTTACTTATCTCTTTTCCATTATTTGGTGCCAGAGGTGTGGATTTAAAGCCCATGCAATCACATATAGACTGGAACTAGTATTACAGGTTATGAGACCATAACTTCTGTCTTTTGCATATATATCTTTGTTTGCAGCACTGCAGCATATTTTCAATTGATCATTTTTTTTATCCCTATAGCACTTTTGCTGTCAGAAAGTGTATGTACCTCACAGCCACAAGGTAACTGTGCAGGAGTTTACCTTAGTAGTTAGGAAAAGATGGAGTCCTGTGTAGTATGAACAAATGTTGTGTCACAGCTGACTGAATAATGCAAACTGAATGGAATCCAACCTGCTGACATGACTAAGGGTGAGATGCTAACTGTTTGCAGTGAAGCCAAGATTCAGCCCCCTGAGCTCAGAGACAGCCTGGTAGTGACTGCAGAATATTCAGAAAAGCTAGTAAGTCCATCCTCAAGGATCCATCCTTGGTCCTCTCGTCTTCAACATATTTACCAACCAACTTCACAAAGCTACCCTGCACACCACTCTGGTCCAGTACGCTGATGACTCCACCCTTATCTGTTACACTTCATCACTCCCTCAACTCCAGAAATTGACACAAGAATCCTTTGTTGCTTTTGAAACCTGGTTAGCTAACTCTCACCTAATACGTAACCCCAAAAAAAACAGTTAATGATATTCCATCCCAGCTAACAACATCCCTATCACACCTAACATACCAAACTACTAGGAGTTATCATAGATCACAGCATGAAATTCAATATGCGTATTGCACAGACAATAAAAAAAAAGTCCATAAAAAACGCGGAACCCTATGTAGATGCAAAAAGTACCTCATCAACTACAATAAAGCTACCATCAGAAGAACCCACCTAGTCTCCACACTTCTTTATGCCTTTCTGTATACTCACCAACCTAAACAAATCAGACTTAGGGAAACTAAACACTTACTACAATAAAATAACTAATTTTGCAACTGACTCACCCTCCAGTACACATCACTGCTTAGCAATCAAACAATTATCCTGGCTACAATTACCTAACCTGCTCATGTATAACCAACTTATAATAGCCCATCAGATCCTATATGATCCCGATAAAGTTCCGGCACTACATGCCCTTCTGAATATCTATTCCAACAAGCAACAACTAAGGTCCGCCAACAAAGCACTAGTTGACATAACCAAGAACTAAAATAGCTCTGGGGACTCCCTCTACTCTACTTCTGTTGCAAAAACATGGAATTTCATCCCCCTAGATAGTAGGACCACAGAAAACAGAAATAACTTCAAAAAACTCCTCCAATCCTATTTAAACAAGTCTTGAATATGCAATTGTTCAGACCCTGGGTAACTTCCCATAATGGGACATATTTGTGTACGATACAACTATGTATATTGATCTTACTGTGCAAGCTTACAACAGCTTCTTTCTATGCTCTGCACTAAAACAACTTCTGATTAGTGTAGTAACCTTCTGATTATTGTATTAACCATTGTATGAATGTAACCATATAACTGAATGATATACTCTCCAACTGTATTGCATATCTTTCACATAATGTTGTTTAACTGTATACTTATTCTGTACTGATTTTGCTGCATTAGCATACTACAGCTCCTCTTTTCTTTTGTACTGCACTTTAATAACTTATATTTTGCATTTATTGTACTAACCTTTGTGGAGCTTTTCTCCCCAGGCCTCTGCTGAAAATGGGATTCATGCCCAGTTGGACTCTTCTGGTAAACAAATGTAAAATTAAATAAATAAATAAATAAATAAATAGTTTGAATGAAAAAGCTGAATCTTGAGCTGGAAACAAGCTGCTTAAAGTAGCCAACACAGTATGATATACTGAAGCATAAGAGAGTGAAAACAAATGCGAAGGAGAGGAGGATTGCAGCACGAGGGAGAATTACTTACTCTTTGTTAAAGGCATGTTCTAGGAGGAGAGAAAACCATACCTTGGATGCCAAGGGAAGCACAAAATTGTTTCCACAGTATTAAGAGGGGGGTGGCTCTGATAGTTTTATTCAGGCATTTGAATACTTGTCTAATCAGCACTAAACTGATCTGGAACAGTGGCATATGCTATGTCATGTTCTAAACATTTGGATTACTGTAACGTGAAAAGTGTTCTTTTTTGAATGCTTTAAATTTACATTTGAAGCTTGCAGAAAAAAGTTTAGAGAATACAGAAGTAATGCATAGGGCAGTGTTCATGACTTCACTGCAGAAATAAGCATTTATGTTTCATGGGTGATTTGTGTGGATGTCAAGTTACTATTTTTGAAATGTTGGTAGACATAATAAAGAAGTGAACTCTTAGTACATTGCCAGTAGGACACAACAAATATACATGGATGTTAGTGAACCTATATGGGCAGACTAAGGGCCGGATTCACGAAGGCTTACATGGAGTTTAAGTAGTGTAAGCCTCCGTGTAAGCCTCCTGATCCAGGAACAGCCCAACCCTCCGTGTAAGAGACAGCTAAAACGTCTCTTACACGGACTGGGCGTGGAAATGCTCAATACCTCATTTGCAGCTCAAAGATATGCAAATGAGGTATTTGAGCGATCCAGGAAGCCCAAACCAGTCCGTGTAACGGACGTTTTAGCTGCAGAAATGTACTCAGCTGACAACTGAGTACATTTCTGCAAAATTGACAATGGAGCTATGTCATCTCCAAATAAAGGGTGCATATGTGTCATCTAGCATGCCAATGGCCAAATATGTGGCCATTGGCATTAAAAAGTGATGCAAAATTATTTAAAATAACTTTTTTTTTTCGGGGGATTTTTATGTTTAACTGCAGCGCACACCCGTGCAAACGGGGTGCGCTGCTCAAAAGTAAAAACCGAAGCTTATAAGCTCACAATTGTGGGTTTTATGTATTACATGGAATGACAATGCAGGGACTAGCAGACCAAAAACAATATGGCCACCGTGTAGTGGTTGCCAAGGGGGGGAAGCTCAGTGTAAGAGATGTAACTAAACATTACTAGGCAATCTTATGTAAATGAGGGTTTCAATACTGAATCACACTGCCACATAGGTAATGAGCACTTTCTGAGTAGTGTAAGAGTTACAAAAGGGGGAGGAATAGAGTAAGAGGTAGGTGACATCAGGGGGGGAATGATAGAAATAAATGTATCACATTGGAGGGCAGTGTAACGTGACAGATGACAGACAGACATCAGGGAGAGAGGTGTGTCCCAACAGAACACTAGGAAAGTCAAGAAATAGAGGGTGCACACTATCCCTACACTCAAACTTTCTTGATATACGTGCATGCGTGCGTGTGCGCGCATGTAAGGCAGGTTCAACATGTGGGAGCATGTTGCAAACCGTTTACAACGGTTTGCGCGGGCGTGCACGTGTGGAAGGCAATGTGCGCACGTTTTACCATGAATCAGCCCAGTTCAAACCGTGTAAGGATGTGTGCACGCGTTTAAGTCACTGTGAGCGTGCTTATGCTGGTGTGCACAGTGCTCCCTTTGAGGAAACAGAGAGGAAAAAGGAAACAACCAGATTACAAGGAAGCTGTCAGAGGATACTACTGGACTTAATTGGTGATAACAATTGGAAGCAGGCAATTACACAGGCAGACTAGAAGCCCAACCCAGCACTTAAAACACTGCAAACAGCAGTGCAGGGTGTTTCTCTGAAGAGATACTGCAAGAAAGGAGTAAGCTATCAGAATTGAAAACTGAAAAAGCTGAACTCAGAGCAGAAATGCTAGGGGCTGCCATAGCTGTTATAATCAGGCATAGGTGAATTGCTGAGGGTGGTGACAATGCAGATGCTGACAGACAACCCAGAGTGAGGAGAAGGAGAAGAGTATACAGGCCTAGGGTCACCTACCATGGGTTACATGAGCTGGAGATAGTAGAGCGCTACAGAGTGGACAGAGACCTTCTGCAGCAAATTGTTGAGCTGTGCAGGCCACGTCTCACACACAGAACCAACAGAGGGGAACCCATCCCAGTGGAAACCAAGGTATGTGTTGGCCTAAGAATACTAGCAACAGGTACCTTCCAGAGACCAACTGGTGATATGATGGGGATATCACAGGCATCAGCCTCCAGGGTACTGCACCAGTTCCTGGATGCCATGTCAGCACATATCGGTGATCATGTATATTTCCCTAATGCTCGTGAGGTTGTGGCCAGCAATATGCGTCTCTTCCAGCAAATAACGGGATACCCTGAGGTACTGGGTGCAATAGACTGCACGCACATACACATCAAAGCACCAGCCCGTGAGTGGTGTAGAGCCTATATTAACTGCAAGGGATTCCCCTCCATCAACTGCCAGGTCATGTGTGATGCCCAGAGCATAATAATGAACGTGTGTGCTGGCTGCCCTGGGAGCTACCACGATTCCCACATCTGGCATCTGATGCAGCTGTACCAATCATTTTCCAGTGGGGACTTCCGACACGGACACCTAGTGGGGGATGCAGGTTATGCACTTGAGACGTTGCTGATGACACCCATCAGAAATGCACACACACCTGAACAGGAACGCCATAATGAGGCACACGCACAAACACGTAATGTCATAGAGCGTGTGTTTGGGCTGCTCAAGTCATGGTTCCAGTGTCTGGACACATCTGGTGGAGCCTTGCAGTACACACCAACTACATGTACCCAAATGATCATGATATGTGCTATGCTACATAATATGATCCTGCGGAAACAGCTGCAGCAGGACAAGCATAGGGCTGGGCCAAACATACCCCCACCATTGCCAAGGCCACCACAGGCAGAGGGTGACTCGGAGGAGGAACAACCTGACCTTGCCCCAGTAGGCAGAAGGAGGCGTGCCCAGTATGCCCTGGCCTTGGCAAAGAGGCAACGCATAACACATACACTGGCTCAGTAGGAACACTGGGACTGATACCCCCTCCGACTCAGTCATATAGTAACAGGGACGCCTAACATGACACAACCTGCTTCCAAACATGTACAGGGAGTGTAGTATGTGCATCCGACAGAGGCAGCCCTGCAGCACCACCTGAGGCATGAATGCCATGTGTTAAGTAATGTAACACCATGTACCATATGCACACCTGAGGACCCTGACTAACATCCACCCTCACCAATCATGAACCACAAAAACACAAACCCACCTTCATAGGTACCACAAGGGATAGGAACCTAGATGTAATGCTACCCAATGGCAGAAGTATAAACAGCAAGATGCATGCAATGTAAATGCACACAGTATAGAGAATGTAGATATCAGTGCTGTAATAGAAAACTGGGTCAAAGCCCACATCAGCACCCTAACACTACCAGGTCACACCTCATACAGTGATGTACAGCTGCAAAACATGGAACAAGCTACAAAACGAGGGTGACTAGCAATAAAAGTCATGGATAACCACACCCCCATGTTGGTACCACAACAAGAAGCAGCATGGATTAGCCATGGTCAAATACCAATGGCTAAAACTGCCTGCTACTATATAGCTTGCTGCAGACCACTGTCCTAATAGCAGGAACTGCACCAGGCCTATGTTGGAATACATGAAGATATCAAGCCCCCCAAACCACATTATATTGCTTGACTGAAAATACCTACACATACACCATAGTTTCATAGTTTCATAGTTTACTACTAGGCTATCTGCCCTAGTGCATTTATAAGCCTAGCCATAGTGATGTGGCTATTGCCACCCCTTATAGTGGTAATAAGTGTACAGAATAGATTCGAATATTGTGCCTCTGACTTAGTAGTGACACATTATGACCCCCTTACTTAATCGAATAAGTTGACTGTCCCTCTGTCTAGTAGTGACACAGGGAGGACCCTGGGGTAAACCTACGATCTCACATCCACTTGTCCAGATTTCTCTTGAAGAGAGTCAGTGAGGGACTCTGTCTAACATGAACTGGGATTCTGTGCTAGAGTGTGAGAAGCCTCTGAGTTATGACTGTCCCTCCAGCATGTCCTATACATGTATGTGCTGAGGTTCAAATCTTTAGCTCTCATGGTTCTGGTGGATTTGGATTGCTTGCAGTGGAGCATGTCCACCAAATCCTGATTGGACATGGTCTTGTATGTCAGGCATAGGTCACCTGTAATTAGGCGGTATGCTACTGAATAAAGCTGGATTTTCTTTAGTCTGGAAGCATATGACATGTGTTGTAGACCCTTGATCCTCTTGGTAAGGTATTTTTGGGGTCTCTCCAGCTGTTGTAAGTGCTGGGTGAGGTACATACCAAATGGGGCTTTGTATTCAATCATGGGCCTGATAAGGGAGAAGTATAGGGGTACAATGACCTCCTTTGATCTGGATGGAAAACCCTTCATGATAAGGTGGGCAAGATAGAAAGTCTTTCTAACCACTTTGGCAACATGGGTGTCAAACGAGGTCACTATCTACATGGGTCCCCAGGTGTCTGATTTGTTTTCTGTGCTCAGTGGGTTGCTGTCTATGTGTTAATTTGTGGGTACTTTGTTCCTCCCAAAGGGGATGACTACACATCAGTTGCATTCAGTTTCAGGCCATGATTCCGGCACCAGCTATCTGTTTTTGTGAGGGCATTCTGTAGGATGTGTGTGCCGGCTGATGTATTCACTATGGTGCCTAGGTTGCAGTCATCTGCAAACTTTGTCAGCCTCAACCCTCCTATTTTTGCTTTCACATCTGAAAAGTAAATGCCAAATAAGAGGGGTCCCAGGACAGATCCGTGTGGGACACCACTTGTGACTGGCTTTGAATCTGACAAGGCACCTGCAATGTCGACTTTATGGGTTCTGTTTCTTAGCCATTTTGCAACCTATCCTGTAACATATGGTTTTATATTTCAGCTGTTGAGCTTGTCTATGATGCCTGAGTGGGGTATTGTGTCAAAGGCCTTAGCCAAGTGCAGGTAGGCTGTGTGGACCGTGTAGCCCTCATCAATGGCCCTACTGACAGTTTCAAAATAGTCAACTAGGTGCAAAAGGCAGGATCTGCCCTGTACAAAGCTGAGCTGGGTGGGATCAAGGGTCCGTAGGTCACCAATGTCTCTGTTTAAGAGCTCCATAATGACTCTTTCCATAGCTTTGCAGACAAGGCTGGTTAAGCTTGTGTGGTGGTAGTTCGCAGGGTCTGTGGAGGCATCTCCTTTGTGGAGTGGGACCACTGTTGCTGTATGCCAGTGTTCAGGTACATATCCTGTAGCAAGGCTAAGGTTAAATAGCATTTGTATATACGGGTTTAGCTCCTTCTGGAGTTCACGTAGCACGCAACTGGGGATACCATCAGGTCCCATTGATGCTGTGTTTTTGTCTTTGCTGAGTGCGGCTCTCACATGGACATCTGAGATGACAGTGAGGTTACATTCAGCTGTGATAACTATCTTCTTTTGGGGGTGAGGGAGGGGGAAAATTGCACTGAACCTGTCTGCCAGAATGTTGCCAATATCTGTCAGGTCACTGAAATTTATGTTGTTGTGTACCAACTCTGAGCATATCTAAGGGTTCCCACCCAGGTTTTGACATAACTGAAGAAGGCATTGTGGTTATCTTTATTGTCTTTGGTGATTTTTGTCTGAAAGTTGACCTTGGATGTCTTTATGAGAGAATGTAGCTTTTTACTAGTGCTGCTCACAGCTGCCTTCCCTTTAGGAGATTTAGCTCTGTCTTGCATTAGTATCCTTCATTTGTTATACAGGTTGTTTATGGCTGGGGTTCACCAGACAGGCCACTTTCCCTTGGTGGAGAGGGTCTTGGTTTTATTTGTGATTGCATGGTCCATACTTTCTTGGAGATGTCCGTAGAAAGCGTCTGTGAAGGAGTCACCATTGTGTGTTGTGGTTTCCACTGGCCCAGTGGGCTTAAAGGATACCATCTCAGTCTGAAGAAGTGTGAAGTCAGCTTTTGAGACGTTTGTCACTATACTCTTTGTATTATACTAGCACCGACACATTTGTAGACAATTTCCCAGAATCCATCAAACAAAATGGACATGCAAAATTTAACACTTCCACAAGAGGGGTAAGCATACTGGATGTGATAATAGCTTGCACCCCTACAAACCAATGTGGAATCCATGAAAGGCCTTGTGCAAGTCCAGAATATGGGACACACTGCAGAACATGTTATACAGGCATACCATGAACACAGCCAAGAGTGCCTGGAGTCTGCAATCACAAATAACAAGACACAATGCCATACACCCAGGCATCTGGCATGCTGGACTCCAGCAATTACTAAACCATTGAAGAGAATGAGGAAGCTACCACATGATAGATCAAACATAAAAAGTGAAGCAATGAGTGATCACTAGTATGGCAATAAAATGTGTCCACACATACAATCCACTAAAGCCAGGCAAAACAAGTAGAATCTGTGAATCCAGAGGCAATGTGACACCTGTCCCAAGTACACACACAACAACAACTCACCCCAATAAATACAAATATATGTGATAGACGCAACCAGGTAGCCAAACCGGAGCCTGAGCACCCCCAAATCAGTACTGTCAAAACTAGTCAGGAGGACAAGGTAACCACATACACAACAAACCCAGTCCCACATAGACCTACAACGACTGTAAACCAAACACATAAACACAAAAACATTCCCAGAGGCCCTAATTACAAACACACAATGCCAACACAAGCCTCCAAAGCAGACACCCAATAAAACAACCTCCAGACATAGCACATGTAACACATAGTACACAAAGCTGGTGTGCCAAACAGTCACAGGACAGAAGGAGAAACAACATGCCTGATACAGTTCTAATAGGTGACTCCATAGTGAGACATGCTGCTGTTCCAGGGATGGCTTGCACCTGTTACCCATGGGCGTCTGGATATTGCCTAAGGCTTTTGCAACCTACAGAGATCCTTTTGTAGGCAAGGCCGTAAAGACTAACCCACCACCATAGAAAACAAAACTGGAAAGAAACAGAAGGGTAATGCTGATCAATGCCAGATGTGTAAACCTCAATATGCATGCTCCTGAGGCCGTCCCCAGTATGGAGAACATTGATGTCTGTCCAGTGATAGAAATCTGCTGCAAGCCTCGTGACAGCACACCAGCACTACCAGGTAATACCACATATCATGTGTTATGGCCACAAAACCTGGAACAAAACATAAAAGGAGGGTGAGTATCCATATTCAGCACAGACACCTATATGTCCAGTTAACTGACAATGCTTACGTCATTGCAGTCCACCCATGTGCAACTAACCATAGGCAAGACTGCTGTACAGTCTGTAGCATGCTACAGACCACACTCTCACACACAGGAACCCCACCCCGCTGACCTGAAGACAGTGGACAGTATGAATGTACCACCAAATACAAAACAAGGTACACACAAATTACCACATAGGTAGTAAACCATTATGTATGGAAGGAGTAATCAGGGACCTAGTGACACAAGTGGACAGTAACCTGTTATGTGACAGTCACATTGCCAATTTGGCTAGGAAGACTGTCTATATTGGACACTGTATCATGAAAGGATTCACATCTACGTCAACAAAGGTCATTGTGCCCCTATACTGTTCCCTTATCAGACCCATAATGTAGTACAATGCCTCATTTGGGATGTACATTACCTGGCACCTGCAGCAGTTAGAAAGACCTCAAAGGTACCTCACCAAGAGTTAGAAAGGGTCTCAAATATATGTCATAAGCTGCCTGGCTGTAGATACCACAGCTGAATGCAGTCACATACTGCCTACACAGAGGCATTGTATGTCTGTTGTACAAGTCCATGTCCAACACAGAAGTAATGGACATGCTCCACCCCAGAAAACTCAAAGCCATCGGAGCTGTGTGAGTCAGAGATGTCAACCTCAACACATAATCAAATAGGATGTGCTGGAGGGACAGATACCTAACCCTGAGGCTCTCCACACCCTGGATCAGAATACCACTACATGTTAGGCAGAGCCCCTCACTGACACTCTTCAACAGGATGTTGGCAAAATGGATGGATGATTGTAGATGTACACTAGGGGTCTTTACTGTGTCATGTCCAGACAGAGGCACAGCTAAGTAAATCATAAATGGCCATAATATTCACATAGCAAGGGGTGGCAAAAGCCACACACACTGTGGCTAGGCTTACAAATGCCCTAGGGTGGATAGCCTAGTATGAACCTATGAACCTATTATGATACAAATTGTACAGGACACTAAGGATAATCCCAAGGCTGCTGCAACTGATGGTAGGAAGCATGTTGTGAATTCCCAGATATGCTGTGGATCACACAAATATTACAAACAACATACCAAACACACACACTTATTGGCAACATACATCCTGACAGGTGCAGTGCAACCCCCCCCCCCCCATAATGCAAAATATCTTTCCCAGCAGACTGCTGCCTCCCTGACATTATGTCAGCCTTACCACAGGATATGTACCCAAAGAGCAGTGTACAACAACTGTGGTCGTTCTCAAGAAAGGTGTCGCCTGAATGGATACTAAAAACAACCACCACAGAATCCTGAGAAGCTTGGTCTGCACAGCTATGGAAAGGATCATACCGCAGACATAAAGATATTGGGGATCTATTGACACCCGACCCTACCCAGTGTGGGTTTATTAAGTGCAGACCCTGCCCCTAAACATGTGTGACTCAGTTGAAACAGTAATTGAGGTCACTGATGAGGGCAATGTGGTACACATAAAATAGCTGGACCTTGCAAAGCCTTCCATACAGTACCCTACGTGTTCAATATAGATATGCTCACCAGCTTATATATACACCCCTATGTCACTAGAGGGGTTGCAAACTAGACCAACGACAGAACTGACATGGTCAGACATGCTGCAGCCATGTCAGACTACAAACCACATATAACAGGTATCCCACAAAGCTTGGTCCTGGGACCTTCCCCGTCTGGTATATATGCCCCATAGGTACAGGCCAACATGTAAGGACTGTGCCTGAACATGTTTGCAGAGGACTACAAACTGTCCAACATATCTGACACTCCAGCTGACACAAGCATCCCACAAAAGGGCCACATAGAAACAGACAACTGGTGCCATAGCCATGTCAGCAAGTTAAATGGAGAAAACTGTATAGTCAACCTCTGTGGATATACAGTAAGTGACCACCAATTACCACATAGGTGTTAACCCATTACATACTTAACATGCAATGACAGACCTGGGTACACAAGGTGATAGATATCCTGCATTGGACAAACATGTGGCTGTAGTGTTAACAGAAACGATCCATATACCAACCTAATCATGAAGGTTATGACATCTAGATAAGGGGAGGTCATTGTGGTTCTGCAGTTATCCTTCATCAGCGTTACAATTGACTACAACAGCCCCTGTGGGGTGTACCTCAGCAGACACCTCCATCAACTGTAAAGTCCACAACAGTACCCCACTAGGAGTATCACAGAGCTTGAACAGATGTAATGTGTTGCCTGATTAAACAAGAGTGCAACTCCACACACTGCCATGCTGGCCACCCAGACGCAAGCTGTGCCTGATGTAGAAAGCCATGTCCAAGCTGGAATCAAGGAACATGCTGCACCTTGTACAATCTGAATGGCAGTGAGCTATGCACATGAGGGACCTGAACCCCAGCACTGACATACATAGAACAAGCTGTACTGCATTATCCATAACACAGAAGCCACCCCCATGCATGAGTAAACTACCAGTACAGGTTATCCATAGAGTCACTCGTTGATTCTCCTCAACAGGAATCTTAATGAGTGGATGGGAGATGGTAGGTCTACCCTGGGTATCACTGTTATGTCACGGGTAGACAGAGGCACAGTATACTAAACATGACATATGTCATGGCAAACTACACTTACAATGTGTTGAAGGACAAACACACTCTCTGACTAGCATTTGAAATGGCCTAGGGCACATCGGTAGTGTTTGCCAATGTACACCTATGTTGTGGAATACACTACTGATGTTGGACGAGTCTGTTGTAAGTAGTTAATATCTGAACATAATGCAACATGGTCAGATGTGCACAACTGGACCCTAACCAGGCTGTTGTGCTCACTATGGAAATGTAAAGCAGTGATAGGACTAAAGCCCAGGATACTGTCCACCACAGTGAAAGTACTGAACCACTACACTATACAGTACTTCCGTGTTAGGTCAGTATGAACGGATGTTGACAATTGTATGCAAAGTATCCCATGCAAACCATGCAGGCACAGTATAATCCCTGTTGTGTTCACACAAAAAGCATTTGTACAGTAAATACACAACATGACACAGAACACACAACCATAAACAGGAGATATTTGTTGAAGTTCACACTCATCCACAAATGTGATGGGCTGCAGAGTTCAACATATGGAAAGCTCACACTGGGCATGCTCACACACTTTGATAAATGAGACATCTTTTACACAACATGCCATGGGAAGGCTGAGCTGGGCATGCTCACACACACAGTCCAAATATCAGTTTAGCATTTTGCCACATATATCTGGTATATGTACGTGTTATTCCAGTAACCAACAACATTATAGCAATCTGAACAGTGCTCACACTTAAATGACTACAGAGACATACATGATATAGTTGATTTCCCCCATATGAAAACATCTTCCACAGGTACACAAGTTGTTCATACAAACAGGAAATGTTATGGCAATAAAGACCTGCAAACACTGCTATCAGCACCAAATAATGTGCATCTGACAGTTAAACATATGGGTGTAGAGGCCAACACTAGGCTGTTTGCCCTAGGGAATGACAGCTTATCCAGAGTGTGTGTGTGTGTGTGTGTGTGGGTGATTGTGGTTGGTCTGTGTGCAAGTCTGTGTGAGGGAAATGTTCCTTTTAGCAACTGGGAAAACACACCACAGGATGCTCATTCCCCTTTCTAAACACTGATGATGTGAGCACCCTATAAGTATATCAGGAGAAAGGAAATCTCCCTGTAATCTGAATAGCATGCTCTGCTAATGCGTCCATCTCCAGTATCATAACATAGTTAGGTAGGGGTTTGAATCCAGCAAGTGTGTGTGAAGGGGGGTCAGTGTGTATGAAAGGAACATCCCTTTTGGCAACTGTGAAAACACACCACAGGATGCCCATTCCCCTTTCTAAACACCGATGATGTCAGCACCCTATAAGTATATCAGGAGAAAAGAAATCTCCCAGTAATGCGAATAGCGTGCTCTGCTAACGTGTCTGTCTCTAGTGTCATAACATAGTTAGACAGGGGTTTGAATCCAGCAAGTGTATGTGAAGGGGGGTTAGTGTGTGTGTGTAAGTGTGTATGAAAGGAACATCCTTTTGGCAACTGTGAAAACACACCACAGGATGCCCATTCCCCTTTCTAAACACCAATGATGTCAGCACCCTATAAGTATATCAGGAGAAAATACATCTCCCCGTAATGCGAATAGCGCGCTCTGCTAATGTGTCCGTCTCTAGTGTCATAACATAGTTAGGTAGGGGGTTGAATCCAGCAAGTGATAAGTGTGTGTGAAGGGGGGTTAGTGTGTGTGTATGAAAGGAGCATCCCTTTTGGCAACTGTGAAAACACACCACAGGATGCCCATTCCCCTTTCTAAACACCGATGATGTCAGCACCCTATAAGTATATCAGGAAAAACGAAATCTCCCAGTAATGCGAATAATGCACTCTGCTAATACGTCCATCTCTAGTGTCATAACATAGTTAGGTAGGGGTTTGAATCCAGCAAGTGTGTGTGAAGGGGGGTTAGTGTGTGTGTAAGTTTGTATGAAAGGAACATCCCTTTTGGCAACTATGAAAACACACCACAGGATGCCCATTCCCCTTTCTAAACACCGATGATGTCAGCACCCTATAAGTATATCAGGAGAAAAGAAATCTCCCAGTAATGCGAATAGCGCGCTTTGCTAATGCGTCCGTCTCTAGTGTCATAGCATAGTTAGATAGGAGTTTGAATCCAGCAAGTGTGTGTGAAGGGGGGTTAATGTGTTTGTATGAAAGAAACATCCCTCTTGGCAACTGGGAAAACACACTACAGGATGCACATACCCCTTTCTAAACAATAGCACAATTATATATGGCTTTGGATTCCAGACATGTCACGTGTGTTTTGCTCACAAAGAATGCCCATGTGTGCGGTTTGTTTCTCACAATAATGCATGACATCGTTTAAACCAGTCATGGCAATGCACACATGATGTATGTGTGTGCCAAATACACAGATGTACCTGTGACCTTCAATAGTTACCATGTGTGATGCCTGCCACATGTGAATACATGGTATTTGCACTGGGTAACATTATGACTGTGGTCTTCTGTGCAGGTGCTGCATGTGGGATGTGTATATACAGTGTGAGATGTAGATGCTATCAACCTAGTAGTGAGGGATACACACCTGGTCTGGGGCATATAGTCTACATGTTGTTGATGAACAGGTGCTGCATGTTTTCTCCTGTTGTGGGAGTGGTAAGAAGTTGCTCCATAGCAATGCAGTGACTGCATGCTACGAACCTTTCAGCTAGGGTGTTGTAGCTACAGTAATTCATTAGCATTCAGTAATATGTCAGCATTCCTGGTGAGGGTATGATGCCAACCAAGGTCAGGGTTCTACCAGCCTGTGCCACTTGCTCAGTGAGCCCTTCCATGTTCCCTATCATGTATTCCAGTGAGGGACATCACACATCAGCTGTAGTGGCATGGACAATGACTGAGTCATATGTGTCCATGCATCTGACTGACCTGTATGCTTGTGTTATGTGGTGGACCATAGTGCCCCATGAGCATATCACTGTGACCTTCACCTTGTCCAGCCTGGTGAGCATGACCTCACTGTACTGGACAATAAAAGTACCTAACACAACTGCAGCAGGAGTGTTGTATAGCTGTACAGATTGTGCTTGTTTGGCACACAGGATTTGTGTGCTATGTGTTATGCGTGCTGTGTTCAGGCCTAACGTATGCCTGTGTGCCAGCTGCAGAGGTGTCTGCCACTCAGGCAGGATGCCATTCTTAGGCTCCACGAATGGCCCGGTGTGTTTCATGCTTGTATTGCTGTCAGTGTAGGTCTACATCAGACTGGTATTGCAGTCACTGTAGTATTTCATGCCACCTGACAGGTTATGCCAGTACTGGGTTCAGAGTGCTTAGTCCACAGTTTGGCTATGTGTTTCCATCTCATACATGTGTTGTACATCCATGGGTAGGGGATAGGGTTGACTGTGTACATGTGGCAGCTGTGACATTACTACATGACTCACATATTCCACAACTGTACCATAGAGGTGACTGACAACTGACCTTTGCACATGCTACCATAGTATTGAGATTGCATTGGTGATTAACAGCACATAGGGCCAATGGTGAACAAGATACATAGATTCATAGGTTCATACTAGGCTATCTGCCCTAGGGCATTTATAAACCTAGCCAGAATGTGTGTGGCTTTCACCATGCATTGTAAATCTATCTTGCTATGCCCTTTTCCAAGTTTAGTATACTGTGCCTCTGTCTAACAGTGACATATAAGTGATACCCAGGGTAAACCTACAATGTCACATCCAGTCATTAATATTCCTCTTGAAGACAGTACTGAATGACTCTGCCTAACCTGTATTGGGATACTATTCCAGAGTGAAGGGAGCCTCTGAGTTATGAATGTGTCCCTCCAGCATGTCCTATGTATATCACTCCTGAGGTTCAAGTCTGTCCAGCGTGTAGCTTGATGGGATTTGGATATTCTGAGGTGCAGCATGACCATTAAGTCAGGGTTTGACATGGCTTTATATGTCAGGCACAGATTGCCTATGAAGAGGCAGTATGCCACTGAGTAGAGCTGCTGTTTCTTTAACCAATCAGTATGTGGCATATGTTTGAGCCCTTTGATCCTCTTGTTGAGGTACTTTTGTGGTCTTTCCAGTTACTGCAGGTGTCTGGTAAGGTGCATGTTGACAGGGGCATTGTAGTCAATCATGGGCATGATGATGGATGAGTAAAGAGGTACAATGTTCCCCCCTGATCTACATGTGAATCCCTCCATGATGAGGTGGCCTATATAAACTGTTTTTCTAACCACTTTGGCCATGTGGTTGTCAAATGAGAGAATGGTATCAACTTGTGTGCCCCAAGGTCCATAATTCCTTCTTCTATGCTTAATGGATTAACACATATGTGGTACTTTGTGGTCACTTTGTTTTTGCTAAAGGGGATGACTATACACTTTTTGGCATTCAGCTTGAGGCCATGGCTGTGGCACAAGTCGTCTGTTTCTAAGAGGCCCTTTTGGAGGATGCGTGTGTTGGCTGGAGAGTTGATTATGGCGTCCAGTTTGCAGTCATCTGCGACTTGCTCAGCCACAGTCCTTCCATGTTGGCCTGTACCTCTGATAAATATATATTGAGCAAGACAGATCCCAGGGCTGAGCCTTGTGGGACACCACTTGTAACCGGTTTTGAGGCTGACATGGCTCCAGCAATTCTAACCATGTGTGTTCTGCCCTTGCGCCACTGTGCAATATCCATACTGACATAGGGGTTAATATGTACACTGGTGAGCTTCCCTAGAATGCACAAGTGGGGTATTGTATCAAGGGCTTATGCTAGGTCCAGGTAGGCTGTGTAGACCACCTTCCCCTTGACAGTGGCCTTGGTGACTGTTTCAAAGAAATCAAACAGGTTTGAGAGGCAGGATCTGCCATTGACAAAGCCAAACTGTGTATGATGCAGTGTCTGTAGGTCCCCAATATCTATATTTATGAGGTTCATGATGATCCTTGCCATAGCTTTGCAGACCAAGCTATTCAGACTTATGGGGCGATAGTGTCCTGGATCCGTTAAGGCACCACCTAAATGTAGAGGGACCACTGTTGCTGTACGCCACTCTTTGGCCACATATCATGTAGTAAGGCTGGGATTGAACAGTAGTGTTATGTCTGGGTGTAGCTCTTCTTGGAGTTCATGTAGGACACAGCCTGGGACACTGTCTGGTCCCATTGATGCAGTGTTTATTGCTTTGGAGAGGGCAGCTCTTACCTGAGCATCTGAGATGTCAGGGGGGGGCAGCACTCTGCTGGGAGAAATATTTGTCCTTTTGGTGTGGAGGGGGGGAGAAGTTAGCAGTGAACCTGTCCACTAGGATGTTGGCAATGTCTGTGTGTTTGGTGTTTCTTTTGACATCTTGGACTACCTCTGAGGATATCTGGGAATTACCACCCAGGTTCCTAACATAACTAAAGAAAGCCTTGTGATTATCCTCAGTGTCTTGTGGAAACTTCTCTCAAAGATGGCCTTAGACAATCTTATGAGTGCCTGTAGTTTTCTTCTAATACTCATCACTGATGCCTTCACATTTTGGGAGTTTGTTGTATCATTTAGTAGCTTCATCCTTCTATTGTATAGTTTGTTTATGACTGGTGTCCACCACACAGGACGTCTGCCTTTGGAGGATTGGGTCTTGCTTTTATCTGGGATTGCATGATCCATGCATTCCTGAAGGTGTCCATAGAATGCCTTTATACAGGTATCTGCAGTCTGGTCCATATTTTCAACAGGCCTGGGGGCTTTGAAGGTTTCCACATCATTTATGAGGAGTGTAAACATGCTTTACATGAGTTGTTGACTGTATTCTTCTGTGCAGGGGGTGGCCTTGGGATGTGAATATCCAGTGAGATTAGTTTATGGTCTGATCTTACCAGTGAGGGATACACTTCTGGTCTGGAGCATAGAGTCCCCATGTTGGTGATGATCAGGTTCAGTATGTTTCCCCCTCTTGTGTGAGTGGTAACAAGTTGTTCCATAGCATTTTGGTATATAAATTCCTGTAATCGTTGGGCTAGGGTGTTGGAGCTACAGTCATGCTCCCAGTCTATGTTTGGGTAGTTTAACTCACCCAATATAATGGTGTATGGACAGACCTACATATTTCCAACTGTTTTCAGGAAGGCCAAGTGCGGTTCTTGTGTTTGTGAAGGTGGTCTGTAGCAGGCTATAACCTGGAAGGCAGTTTTACCCATTGTTACTTGCATATGGATAGTCTCTGATGTTTGGTGCTTTGCCACCAACCTGGAGGTGTGGGTATCTTGGATGAATATCAATACACCCCCTCCTTTTGTGGTTTTCTGCAAGTTTTGGGCCTGAAAAGCATGGTATGAGGTATAACTTGGTAGTGCTGGGGTGCTGTTGGTAGCCCTGAATCCTGTATCTGTTACTGCACAGATAGCGATGTTCTCCATGCTGAGGAATGTTTCGAGTGTGTGCATCATCAGGTTTAGAGTCCTGCAGTGGCATATATGACTGCTCACATGGACAGATGCCAGGTAAGTCATATGCAAAGTGTCACAGGCAACATACATGTGCACAGGAGAAACAGTGACATTCTGTCAAGTGAGACATGAACATACATATAGTAAGCTATGCAGATGTCACTAGGAGTCCACAGAAGCTGTGTAACTCTGCATGACAGGTCAGATCAGTATTCCAGGGTAACTGCAAGGAAACATGCATGCAAACATAGCTACTGTAAGCAGGGCTGCATGTAGTCCATTGTACAACAAACAAGCTGTACCACTTTCAGTAGGTAACACTGCAAATGCTCACCAGCTGACATATGAATATCTATGTCACCAAAGGTGATACTTACCAGACCATGGACAGAAATGACATGGCCAGACACGCTGCATCCCACATGAACACATATCTCAAGCAACACAGACCTCACAAAGTCAGTGTTCTTAACAGGCACAGCCCATAAGGCCAAACACAATGTGTGACACACCTATAATAGGTGATGCCATAGTCAGACACACTGACGTCCCGCTCTCCAGACTGAGCAAGGTGAGGGTCACATTTAGCTACCTGTCAGGTGATATAATGTGCCACATAACACAAGCACTCAGGTCACTCCACAGCAAGTACAAGTATGAGGCAGTCATTGTCCATGCTGGTGTGAACAACCTGAGACGTACCTCCTTGGACCACATGGAAAGAGACACAGAGGAGCTCTTACATCACCCTCTCAAACTCAGGAATCCCACACAGCCTGCATGACGACACAGGAGAGTATAGATTTCTCTGCAAACCCCATCATACTGGGTGACTTCAACTACCCAAACATAGACTGTGAACATTACTCAAGCCACAATACCCAAGCTCTAGGGTTCCCATAGTTCAGAAACCCTTTAGCTATGGAACAAGTAGTCAACATTCCCACAAGAGGGGTAAATATACTAGACCTGATCATCACAAACATGAGTACAAAATGCTCACCACTTGAAGTATATCCCTCATTGTTGCAATCGAACCATATACTAATCACACTGGAGTACTGGATCCCCCACATATGCAAACCTCAAACACATCTATGTGTGTGTGGGAAATGCCCCTATTAGCAACTGTGACAGTACACTACAGGATGCAGATTCCCCTTTTGAAACACTGATGATGTCAGCACTCTATAACTATATTACCTGAATTAAAGCTCCTCAGTAATTCGTATAGCGTGCTCTGCTAATGCGTCTGTCTCTAGTGTCATAACATAGTTAGATAGGGGTTTGAATCCTGCAAATGGAATGTATGTGAGTTAGTGTGAGTGGGATTTGTGTGTGTGTGTATAATGCTGTGAGGGAAAAGTGCCTTTTGCCAACTGGGAGAACACACTACAGGGTGCACATCCCTCTTCTTAAACACAGATGATGTCAGCACCCTCTAAGTACAGCATTAGAAAAAATTTCTCCCACTAATGCAAATAGCGCACTCTGCTAATGTGTCTGTCTCTAGTGTCATAAAACAGTTAGGTAGGGGTTTGAATCTTGCAAATGGAAGGTTAGTGTGTGTGCACAATGTTGGGGGTGGGATGTGGCATTTTGCCAAATGGGGCTACGCACTGCAGGGTGCACATTTCCCTTAACAAACAGTGATGTTGACAGCACCCAATACAAACAACATGACAACAGACAACTGTCAGTACTCAGTATAGTGCTACATGCTACTGTAACACGCACATGTACCAGAACATACCTAGATAGTGTTTTGAAACCTGAATGTGGCAAGTGTGTGGATGTGGGATGTTTCTGTGTGTGCATTTCCGTATGGAAAACATGTTGGATGTGGCAATCAGGGAACCACAGTACCTGATGCACATTACACTTTTAAACTAATGAGGTTGCCTGCACCCTGTGAGTACAGGTAGAGAGGAGGAAATTGGTAGTAATCCAAATAGTGCACTTTTCAAATGTGTACCTGTCATGTGTCGACAGCTACTCATGTAGCGTAATAAATAATGGAAATGGCAGGTGAGCGTGTGCATGTGTGGGGGTAGCAGGGTGTGTGTAAATGCATGTGTGACAGAACAGATACATATAGCTGAATCTACAATACAGCACATGATGCACATTCCCATAGTCAATGGTAGCATGTGATGGTGTGCAGCTGGTACACTTTGGTAAGTAGTATGGGTGCAGATAACAATTCAGGACATTCATACAGTTACTGCAGCAGGAATGCTGGGATATACACACAATCATAGTGGAACAGTGAACAGTTACCAACATGTTACTACTTATACACATCTATGTAGTCACCCTGTGCATCAGCAACGTGTTTATCTTTTCCTGCACTGATGTTGTAGTATGCAGGAGGTGGCACAGTGTCATCATATGCACAGGGTGTGGGTTAGGTATGCCCAAGCCAGCCACTGCTACCGCCAATTGACATGTGTGTGTATGTGTGTTTGTGAGGGGCAGCAGTACAGGGTGGACCAGTGTTGGTGCAGTGTGTGTGTGTATGTGTTTGCCCTAGGTGTAAAATTTCTGCATGTGTGTAAGCATGCACACAGTCCCACATAATGGCTGCCATGTACAGGGTTTTGTGGCCAGCCACAGACTGCACCTGTCAGGTCATCCAGATCAGTGTCTGTGGGCACGGGCACGGTACCTGTGCCTGGCAGGGTTGCTATGGACCGTATCCGGTACTAACCCAGACTGGGTACTGTCATCAGAAGCGGGTGTGTGTTGACTGGACACAGTTCCCTGTTGGGACTGTCCAGAGCCACGTGCACATGGTCTCCTGGGGCATCCTGATGACAGCACTAACCCAGCATTGCTGGGGCTGCTGCTGGCACTTGAGGTGCATGAGTGGGCCTGTTGTCGTTGGCGGCGACTGCCAGCTGGTGCTGTTGCCGGCATACGGCCACGTCCACACCGCAAACGCACACCATCACCCTGGCCCATGGACATCTGGTTGTGGAGCAGCTGTTGTATGTCCCCACAATGTCTGTCAACGACATCTGTGAAATTACGAATAGCATTCGCAATGTCACGCATGCCATCTGTCATGGCTGTGCAACATGCTGTCAGCTCCCTCAGACCCTGTCTGGTGTACCTTTCCATACACACCTGTGCCTGCATAACAGTCCGAAACATAGTGGAGGTTGACATACCTCCTTGGACACGTCGGCCAGGGGCAGTACGGCCATGGATGCCCCCACGAGAACCCATGGGTGACTGTCTGCATAACCAGACACCTACAGCAACTGGAAAAACCCCAACAATACCTCATCAAGAAGATCAAAGGGCTCAAACAGATGCCATATGCTGCCCAGTTAAAGAAAATCCAGCTGGACTCAGTGGCATACTGCCTGTTCAGAGGCAATCCGTGCCTGACGTATATAGCCACGTCCAACCCAGAAGTAATGGACATGCTGCACCTCAGGAAATCAAAATCCCATATGGCCACACGCTCAAGAGACCTGAACCTTAGCACTGAAATAAATAGGACATGCTGGAGGGACAGATTCATAACCCAGAGGCTCCCTTCACTCTGTAATGAACTCACAGTACAGGTTAGGCAGAGTCCCTCATTGACTCTCTTCCATAGGAATCTGGATGAGTGGATGGGAGATCATAGTTGTACCCCGGGTATCACTTCTATGTCACTATTAGACAGAGGCACAGTATACTAACCTCAGAAAAGGGCATAGCAAAATAAATTTTAATTGGGTGGCAAAAGACAAACACATTCTGGCTAGGCTTATCAATGCCCTATGGCAAATAGCCTAGTATGAACCTATGAACCTATGTGTACTGCTATACTACTTCTGCCATATGTTGCATGTGTGTGTGTTGTGGGGGATGCGCAGGTAATGGCCAGATATTTCTGCACAGGCAACACTTCTGGAACACTCTGGGTGTTCATCCCAACATACTGTATGTGTGTTGCCATCCAACACTGTGATGTGGACACACATTACTCAGCCTGGATATACATATCCCAACAACACCACAAGCACAGTACACTACCTTGCTATGTATGTATGTAATTACACATTTATTCACTAGTTAGGACTGTGATGCTATCCATGCAGCCCACTGGGCCAGTGGAAGCCACAACACACACTGCTGGCCCCTTTGCAAAAGCTTAACACAGACATCCCACATAGTGCATGTAATGTGCACACACATATCTAACCCAGACCGTATGCACACCACTTATTTATCCTGTCTAGTGGACTACAGATACAGGCACATTGTATAACAATAGCAGGAGGCTACTGCAGCACAGAGCAGATTCCCATGAAGGCAAGGCATCTGTGGTCAGCAGTGGTAAGATGCTTCACATTCACCAAATGCACAGATATTGGCAACATTGTTGCAGACAGTTTAGGTGCAGGTATCCCCCCCATTCTCCTACACAAGTGGAATTAGCTATCACAGATGAATGTAACCTCCCTATCATCTCACATGTCCAGGTGAGGGCCACCCTCAACATTGCAGAACACACAGCATCACTATTACAAAATGGTATCCCTGGATGTGTGATACGTTCACCCCTAGAGGACATAGCACCACATTACAGACTGATATTAAACCCTGGCCATACTACAGGATATGTACCTGAACAGTGCCATACATACACAGTGGTCCCACACCAATGAGGAGGAACCTCTACTGACCCTGGGAACTACTGCATTATATGCATAACTGGCCTTGTGTTCTAAGCTATTGAAGTTTTAAGTATGGAAGACATGTACAGCAATATTACATATGTATATATATCAGGACTATGTACACACAACCTATTTCATGGACATACCTATAGATAGTGAACTATGATACATTTGGAGGTTTCACAGTAAACACAGTATTAACCTGCTACTTTGCATTACCTGTGTTTGTGTCAGCTGTTGCTGTGTCACTGGTGCTAATTGCTGTTTGCTGCTGCTGCTGGTTTTGTTGCTGTGATGGTGCAGTTTTTTTTTATCACTGCCTTTATTGCTTTCTTTCTTTCTTTCTTTCCTTCTTTCTTTCTTTCTTTCTTTCTTTCTTTTTTTCTCTCTCTCTCTTTCTCCGTCAGTTTGGTGCAATGAATGTATTGCATGTGTGGAGTGTTAGTACTGGATGCTTTTGTAGGTATCTGCATAGGTTCATGTGATGGCCTCTGCACCAGTTGTAAGGCAGCATTTGCTAATTGCATGCAGCCAGTTGTGTACTGATTGCATGTCTCACTGTGATTTCAGGACAGTGCTATAAAAGGGTATGTGAGATAGGCGTTGCCCTTTCAGATTGTAAGGGCATGGACCATGCTGGTATGCTGTCGACAGTGTTCTGTGAGTGTGAAGGTTAGTAAGTCTCTCATGATTCATGCTTTGTTGTAAATTCAGGTTGCTGCATTTCTCTCATCTGTTCCCTGTAGTGAGTGTGTATGCATACTGACACCTACAACTATATTTCCATATGTATTAATATATATATATATATATATATATATATATATATATATATATATATGTGTGTGTGTGTGTGTGTGTGTGTGTGTGTGTGTATACATATACATACTTTCATATATGTACATTAGCTTACATTATTAAGTACAAGCTAACAATTAGCAGGGCTGTTTCTGTTAACACTAAACTAGTATGGGAATCCAGTAATTAGGACAGTAAAAGTCTACCTGACATGCTTTGGGTAGTACAAATCCTATATTGCCTTTATCTTCATTCCTACTATTACATGTTCTACTTATTTTAGCACTATATTCCTATATGAGAGTCATGGCTTAGTGGTAGGTCATACAGACTAGTGTTACAATGGTCTTGTGGTAGGGCCTAATAGTATGCTTTTATTTTGCTTTCAAATTGAGTACAGGGCCTGTCAATCAAAGTGCTGACGGCACCTTTAAGCAGTTAAAGGGTTAGTAAGTCTCACAGGAGTCAGGCTGTGTTGCAGATTTTGGTTGCTGCATTTATCTTCACTGTTTCCTGTAGTGAGTGTGTATGAATACTGACACCTACCACTATCTTTCATATGTATTAATATATATATATATATATATATATATATATATATATATATATATATATATATATATATATATATATATATATATGTGTACATATACATACTTTCATATATGTACATTAGCTTACATTATTATGTACAAGCTAACAATTAGCAGGGCTGTTTCTGTTAACACTAAACTAGTATGGGAATCCAGTAATTCAGGCATTAAAATCTACCTGACATGCTTTGGGTAGTACACATCCTATATTGCCTTTATATTGATTCCTACTATTACATGTTATATTTATTTTAGCACTATGTTTTTGTATGAGAGTCATGGCTTAGTGGTAGGTCATACAAACTAATGTTACCAAGGTCCTGGGTTCGAGACTGGCAGTGGGAATTTATTTTTCTTTCGAAATGAGTACAGGACCTGTCAATCAAAAGTGCCAAAGGCACTTTTAAGCACTTAAAACCAGGTCTGTGCTCATTTGCGCGGAGCTCACGCATGCGCACTGGCGTTTAGCTCCGCGCACACAAGCGCACACCCGCGCTATTTTCTTTGAAAGAAAAGAAAAAGGGGTGACAGGAAAGTGGTGAAAAAGGGGTCAAAAGAGGGTAAGACAGTAGGGAAACAAGCTTGGGACTTGCAGGAGGGATGTAGGCGAGGCCCATAGCTGCCCATGTCTTTCTCAGCAACAGCTGTGCATTTGTATGTAATTTGGTGTGACATTTGAAACCTTCCACCCCTGAGAGAGGTGTCAGGACAACATTAATACCTGTTGTACAGCCAATTGTAATTAACAGTTTCAATGTCCAGTGGACATGTGTGCAACATGGACAGCTATGTATGGGGTGTAATTTTTTTGTGGGTACAGAGTGCCCTTTTTTTCAGGTGAGAGTGGTATGTCAGGTGAAGGTAGTCGGTATAGCTGGGGAGGTAGGTTGGGTAGGTTAACAGACAAGACAGACAAGACGCATACAGGGACGGTGTATGACACATGTGGGGGGGTTACACAATTGACGGGGACGGAGGTTGGGATATCCAGGGCACATGAGCCCACAGATGGCAACAGTGGAACTGATATCCCCACCCAAAGGCAGTTGCCACTGTTCCTTCACAGCCCAGGACGGGGCTGTGCTGGGGGCTGTGCAGGCGGGATAACGGGCATGCCCGTAAGCTGTGCCACCCGGGCCTCAAGCTGGCGTAGGGGCCCAAGAACAGAGTCTTGAATCTCCCTTCGCACCACAGACCGGACACCTTGGAGGGTGAGTGGATGGGCTCCTCCGGCCACGCTTGCAGAGGGGGGACAGGCCCCATCCCCTGCAGTGCTTCCACCAGAAGTGGCACAGGGCCACCGGAGGAGGGTCCGGCATGGGCACTAGTGCCAGGTGCAGTCGCCAGATGAGGTGGGAGAGGTGGGTCCACTGGGACCCGCCTTCCCAAGCGTTCTAGGTTTGTGAGTATGTTATGTTAGTTTGGGTTAGTAGCATATTATTCCATTCAAATTAGTTGTAACAGCATGCATTGGTATTCCCATTAAACAAACACCCAGATATTAACACCATTGAACAACAGGCATATCAATATCACATGCATTATTTGAACAGAAATACACAATCAAACAACATGCAGGGTTGATTAATGGCAACAGGCCATCAGGTTTGCAGGTATGAACAGGGCACATGCAACAACGGACATGCATATATTTTTGAAACGACAGGACAAATGTCCATGGTTAATGAAATGTTCACATACCAATATTTAGTGGGTTTTTTAATTTGCAATTATAGGGTGGGGTGGAGAAAGAAAATGACACATTCATAAATTATACATTAATATACATTTGTAATAGAAACACAATTAACTTGTGGGTGATAGTTTCCAAATGATTTTTAATTGACTGTCATGCTAGACCTGTTACAGATACATCACTATCCTAGTTATTTTGAATTTGATCAGATACATCATCCTGCTACACTTTGATGACAGGGCAAGGGACAACTATGGATGTTTAGTATGTCAGACAATCATTCATTCTATCTGAAAATTGTTGACTGTCATCACCATATACAGATTTTGGCTTAAACATTCAAGATTCAGACACACTGAAATCAGTTTGGGATGTTAATTTTTAATTCCCACATGCATTTAGTTCTGTAGAACCACACTGAGGCTTATATATTCAGGAGTTATTACTACTTTATTTATTGATACATGACCCTTTCTGTCACTCTCACACATCCTGCTATTTCACAGTTCAGGTTGGTACTTCTAGGCTTTGTTCATATATTAGACCTGTGGTGATTCAAACACTTTCCAGCAGCTTCACTTCTGTCATGATTCAGCATTTCAACAGGGGATATATCTCACATGTGATTAACTCAGCTTCTGAAGCTGTACTCTTGAGACTACTGCAGGTTATACTACATTTAATTAATGGTGGGACATCTGTATTACAGAACTATTTATTTCTATCAATTATATTTCCAGTTTCACTTGCATACTGATGAACTTGTTGCAGCCATACCTGCAGACTTTCACTTGTTGCTTGCACATTCTATTACTTTTAATCAATACACTGCAGTGTTCTGCTATGTGCTACACTATAATATTTATTTACAAGTACTAGGTGGGGTTACTAACCTGCATGGTGGCGCAGCCGCACCAGCCTGCGGTCATGTGCCCTGCGATTCGCAGAGCGGACACCTGCAGCTGTAATACAAAACAAGTAATATTGGAATACACATCTCCATGGTATCAGCTAGTTGAATTCCTTACATACATAAGTAAAATGTAACTTACTCAGTAGTTGGGCGTTGGGCATATCCCGGGCCTCCTGGATCCATTGGGTCAACTGTCTTCTTTACGTCGCTTCAGGTACGCATGGTGGTGACGGACCTGCTCACTAGTACGTGGAATCCCAGTAGCACTAGTGAGATCATGTGCCAACTGGTCCCATGCCTCCGCCCTGTATGCTCCCCATGAGACCTGGCTCTGCATGAGTTGGGCCTCATGATGATGAACTAGGAGCCAGACCATGTATCTGGACTCCTCAACGCCCCACCGCTGTGCTCAAAAGCAACGTCCCTCCCCTACTCCACTCATTCTGCCTGCAGGTCTATTCTACAATCATTTCTGCTGTGTATTCCCGCCTATGGGGCTTATATATGCCAATTTTCCCGCACATTTCTATGATTGGCCATTTTGGAATTGTATCTACTTCACAGAAACTGCTTTATCATGCTCCATTTTGGATTACATCCTATATATATGCTATTTCTCCATTTCTAAGTACTGCTGTCATGGCTTAGTGGTTTAGTACCTTGACTCTAGTGCATGGTATCCTGGGTTCGAATCTGACCACTGATTTTTAATTTTTATGACTGTCTAGAAATGAGTACAGGACCTATCAATCAAAAGTGCCAAAGGAACTTTTAAGCACTTAAAACCAAGTCTGCGCTCGTTTGCGTGGAGCTAACGCATGCGCACCGGCGGTTAGCTTGTGGGCGCGCGCACCTCCGCGCAAACGGTGTGCGCTGGGTTAAACCTTAATTGGCTAGTAACACACATGTTAAGCTAAGCACAGCTAGTTGCACACAGTTTGAGCCTGTTAAACCAGTGCTTAGCTACGGGCAAGCAATTTGCAGCCTTTGAAACACTACTCAGCTACTGGCACTCTGTCTCACAGCAGCTTAGCTATCAGTACATTTCTAAATATTTTTATTATTGTATTACTTGAAAATATATGCTCCATTTCATTCCATTTTACAAAAGGAAATACTTTTACATTTGTACAATACTGTCAGGGGCCTTTTTAGTGCTTATTTACAAAAAAAGGTTGTTGTGTGGTCTCGAACCTTGCCTGCTTGCTCTTAAGCCAACAACTCTACCACTATACTATTACTTCTTGGCTTACTTTGCATATTTAGTTCTTATATCCTTTTCCACTGATTGCTAACTGCAGTTGTGCTAGTAGCACACCCGTGCACACGAGCGCACGCAGTAGCAAACATTTACGGGGTTTTAAAACAAATAAAACAGTTTTCATTTTCATTTTATAACATCTGTTCACTTTTTACATTGCTGGTCTGTGGGGGCACGTGTTGTGTAGTGTGTTTATTCACATTTCCATGGCCTCTCTCGTGGCTGTTTACTTTCTGCCATTCTAGACTTCCGGGGGCGTGTCCGCTTGCAGGGCTTAGCCTATGGACACGCCCCCTACTGTCTTACACGGACCGTGTAAGAGTTACAGTGTGATTCAGCATGCCTCATGCACCTTATGCATATGCATGACATGCTGACATCACACCGTTTAACTGCAGCCTCCGTGTAAGAGTTATAACTCTTACACGGAGGCTTCCTGAATTTGGCCCTAAACCTTTACAGTAGTTTCTCAGGCAAAGGGGGGACCACCACTGGCTTGAGTACATGCTGGTGTCTTGGAGTAAAATATTTCTATCACATGTCTAGTGTATTCAGATGAGACACTGAGGCTGGGTATGCATTCAAGCCATTTATTATACATACACACATCAGGAACTGTAACTTGTACATATACTTCATACTTCATATGCTTACTGACTTATTACTTCTAACATACTCATATGTGCATCTCCATTCAAATGTACATTCACACTGGTTGACTACTCGAAATGGCACTTATCTTGCATGTGCTCGGTAACTTATATGTATGTGCTGTCTAGCTACGGTGGCTGACTAGGTTCAAAATACATACTGATCTACATCCTCCCTGTTTAATTTTGACATTGCAAAATACAAGAACAAAGGCATATTTAAGAACTAGAAATTATTTTAACATTTTGACAAAACATAACTGATTTCAAGTCCAAGTCGCTGTGTATTTAAGATTGGGTTTGCAAATTCTACCTGATTTGGTTACATAGAAACCAGGACAGTCTCTGGGGATTCATTCAATACTAGAACATCTGGGTTTACAACAAAGTTGTTTGAAGAGAGCACACTGTCCATTTGAATTCAAACAGTTGACGAGTCACTCTGGAAATCTGAGTCACTGGCACAGGCAATCTGTTGTGGTACTGGTTCTGAAACAGGTAACACATGTCCATGATTCCTTCAGCAATCCATTCCTTCAGATTGCATGATGTAAGATCTTGGTTCCTCACAAATGTCCTTCACAATTCCTACACGATCATAACCTTTGGATGTTTGTATTCTCACAACTTCTCCTGTAACAATGGTCGAAGGGATTTACTTGTTTTATCATATTACAACTTTTGTGACTGAAGTTTTCTCAAAAGTTGAGCCTTGACCATTCTATTATTCTTTGCATTTGGTAGTAGTAATTGTTTGCTGATTGGAAGAGTTTTTCATGTCTGTCTTGACATTCATCTTTGAGCAGGTGAACCAAGCAAGTTGTCTTGAGGAATGCTTCTGAGATTGAGTAACTTAAGGAAAACATCGGTACCATCTCTTTTGGATTTCTCCAGAAAGTGCTTTGCACTCTGAATTGCATGTTCAGATAAACCATTGGCTTGTGGATACTCAGCACTACTGGTAACATGAACAAAGTCCCAAGACTCAGAAAATTTCTTGAACTGCCGACTAATAAACTGTGCACCATTGTCAGACATGACTTTGTGCGGACTACTATGTATAGAAAAATGTCTTCAATTTTGTAATGGCTGTAATGGATGTCAAGTTAGGAAGTGGGTCAATATCAGGCCAATTTGAGTAAGCATCTGCTAAAAGAAGTAATGTTGACCATTGCATTCGAAAATATCTTTGGCAACTGTTGACCATGGTAATTCAGGAACTTGATGTAGCTGAAGTGGTTCTTTTTGTTAATGCCGATTGGTGCTGTTGCAAATTGAACATGCTAGAGTTTCCTTCTCTAATATCTTTGGACAAAGAAGGCCAAAATACAATGCATCTTGCCCTTCTTTTGGTTGAATAAGTACCTGGGTGACCACAGTGCAAAATTTTGATATATTCCTGTTGTAAGTTTTTAGGAATTACCACTTTTGGACCTTTCATGATGATTCCATCTTCCATCATGAGATTGTCTCTGTAAGGAAAATACTGCTGAATGTCAAGTGGTAAACTGGTTTGTCATGTTGGCCATCCTTGACTGATAACGTTTTTGAGCTTCTGGAGAGTTGGTTCTGAAGCTGTGTGATTTCTTCATTCATCAAGACTTGATGATGAAAAAATTCTGACTTCCGTGACTTCAAAAGCTGCTGTTTCATTTTCGTGCTGCTCTGTCGTTTGTCTGATGTGAGTGACAAAGCATAAGCAAGGTGCAAGTGTTTCCCTTTTGTAAACAATACTGAAATTATACTTTTGCTATTTTAACATCATGCATTGCAATCATGCTGGGGCTGTGTGCATTGGCTGTTTCAAAATTGTCACTAGTCATTGGTGGTCAGTCTTTATTTGGATAGGTCTGCCATAAATATAATCATTAAACTTCGAACATGCAAACACTACTGCCAAAAGTTATTTCTGTATTTGTGTATAATGCATCTCTGTTTGGGTTAAAGTTCTTCACACATAAGCAACCAGTATGCCTTCTTGAAGACATGCTGCACCAAGGCTATACCTTGAAGTATCACAAGAAAGAGTTACAGGTTTGTGAACATCATTATATCTCAATGTGGATGGACTGGCAATTCTTCAGAATATCAAATGCTTTTTAATGTTATTCCATCCAGCACCAGTTTACATTTTTCGTGTCGACTCATGTAATGGTGCAGAAAGCTTACTCAAGTCTGGGATGAACTTTCCTAAATAGTTGATCATACCTAGAAAATGTTGTAAAGATGTGACATTCTCTGGAACTGACATTACAACAATTGATGTTTGCTTAGACGAATCTGATTGTAAGCCAGAACTGGTAAACAAATGTCCCACACAAGTAACTTCTTTCAGTTTTAATTTATTTCCTGAAGATTCAGTTTAAGATTTACTTCATGCGCATGGTCTTGACCTTTCCTGATATTTCTATCATGTTCGTCTTCACCATTGCCTTCAACAATAATGTCATCTACTATAGTAGCACATGGATAACCAGCAAATATTTGTTCTATGGCATGTTGAAAGACCACTGTCAGAACTGATTCCAAATGGCATTCTTAAAAATCTGTATCTACCAAATGGTGTACTGAATGTAGTTAACAATGAAGATTTGTGATCCAGTGAAATTTGCCAAAAAGAGCTTTTTGCATCTAAGACTGAAAAAAGAGTGGAATTTGGCATGAGAACAGCTACCTCTTCTACTGTACTCATTGGATGATGAGAACGCTTAAGTGCTTTCTTTAAGTCTCTTGGATCAATACAAATCCAAATATCATCTGAGCTTTTCTTATGAGCTATGACCATGGAGGATACCCATTCAGTTGGTTCTTCTACTGGAGTAAGGACACCCAAGGTCACCATTTTGTCTATTACTGCTTTTACTTTACTCTGCACTGCTATTGGAATCTTCTGTGCTTGTCTGACAACTGGACTTACTTCATGGTTTAACTTCATGGAATATGTGACCGGAAGTTTACCAAGCTGATCTTTGAAAATATCAGCATATTCACTAAAAAATAGTCTGTGTAAAACAGTCATTGTTATTAATACTTTTTATATTATTTACATTTTTATTTATTTACATTTTAAGAACTCAGGGTCTTCCTGCGTTTCAGCCTATATTACAATATGGCGGTTCTCACCCTCCCCTGCATACACAGCAGGTGTATACGCAAACGAATGTTCTCGCTCAATGGCCTCTCAGTCAGCTAAATTTAGAAGTATAAATGCTCTTTTATGTGCATCTTTGTCAAAAAATGAAGCCTGTATAAAAATATCATATTCTTGCTCAAACACTTTCCAGTTCTTTACAAAATTATTATCAAATACCAGCAGTTCAGGTCTGCAACATCCCTCTGCCATGAAAATAAAGTTCTTGTAAACTAAGTGCAGACCTGGTACTTGTAATATTGCTCAAGTGCACAATGATCTCTCTGAAAATGCTTCATTTTAACACTGCAAATACATCAAACACTCCAGACACTTCTGACACTTTGAAAAATCGTAGTTGCTGGGAAAAAGTTGTACATTGTGAAAAAATTGGACATTTTAGCCTTTTCAAACATTTTAAACACTTTGGAGATTATTTCAAACACTTTAATTATGTCGCTATCTTGGACATTTTGAAAATCAGGGAAATTATTTTGAACACTATACAACATGTTTGGCAACTGAAAGTCATTTGAAATGAATTTAAGTAACTTCAAATAAACACTGACCTGTTTGCGTGTTCACTCCTAAATATTGCTCCTCTTCTAACTGCGTGCCTCATGGTTTGTGAGTTTCTTCAACTTTGTATCCCATTGTGACAGCATGTCACATGTCTCATGTATTCAAATGAGATACTGAGGCTGGGTATGTGTTTCAGTTGTTTATTATACATACACACATCAAAAGCTGTAACTTGTACATATCCTCATAGATTCATAGATTAGTACTACGCTAGCTGCCCTTGCAAGCCATTTTAAGCTTAGCCAATTATCCCTTGGGAGACTCAAACCCTGCACCTTGTGTTTGTAAGGCAAACACCTCAACCATTAGACCACCCTCCCAACCCTTGCGGGAGTATCCTTCATACTTCAAATGCTTACTGACTGACTTTTTACTTCTAACACACTCACATGCATCTCCATTTAAGCTTACATTCACACTGGGTGACTACACAAAATGGCACTGATCTTGCACATGCTCAGTAACTTATATGCACGTGCTGTCTAGCTACAGTGGCTGACTAGATTCAACATACACACTAATCTACAATTTGCATTTTATTCATTTAATCTACAATTTCTACTGTAACCAAGTGGAGCATGCAAAGTCCAAATATTTATAGTGACATGATGGGGAAAAGCCATTTGACAGAGCTAACATCATGGTGGTGGTAGGTTGTCTTAAAATTCACATGTCATTAATCATAAGTAGTATGTAGCCTGCAGCAGTTAATTACTGTCCAGAAATTCCATTTCATTTAGGATCCTAGAGGGTCACCTTTTCAGATGACATTGGCCAGGAATAATTTGGACAGAGGAGGGACAGAGACAAGAAGGACGCATTGTTTGATAATTTTTTTCAGCAGATGTTCTAATAGGTAATGACTTTGAAGACCCAATATTTTGGATACACACAATTACACACAACGAGGAATGGAGACAATCACATGGGGAGGATAATGAGGGCACAATTAAGGCCACACCTGTAAAGGAGGATGGTAATTTGGCTACTTCAGGGAAAGACATGGGTAGTAGCAGAATGTCTGAACCTGAGAAACTGGTCTCAAAAAGTACTGGAGTTCCTTTTGATGGGGCTTTTCAGGGGAAGAGGTGGCTACTAGCAATAGGTTTGGATCTGAGATTGATGAAAAATACTAGACTTACATTGGAATGGGAATTGGGGAGAACCACAAAGAAGGAGATGAAATAGACAACAGTTCTCAGATCCCATCTTTCAAGACTTGAGAGAGGTAGCAATCAAGGCTTCTGACTCTCAAGGGCAGAGAGAGTTTGCATTCTGGGAGAAGGGTTTATGGTATAGAGGACACATTACTGAAGGAGTCCTAGTGGAAGATTTGATATGCCAGTTGATAGCACAAAGGGTCTACCATTAGGCTGTTCTTGACATAGTCCGTGGTATTTTCTATTTAGACCGTTTGAGCATAAAATATACAAATGAAGTTTACAGAAATGCTTTTGTTGGACAAGTGCTGTAAAAGATTTAGAGAGTACAACAAAAAAAGTTGGCAGTCTTGAAAGGTTGGCAAGGTAGGAGTCAAAACCAAAACTGCCTTGGTGCCATTGCTTGTCATTGGGGAACTGTTTCATAGGGTAGCCATGTATATTGTGGGAGCTGTTAGTACCCCAAGCTCTACAAGTAAAACATGTTTTGATGGTGGCAGAATATGCTGCTAGATATGCTAAAGTTGTATCTTTGTCCTCTCTAGAGACAGAAAAAGTAGCAAATGGTAGGTGTGAAATTTTCAGCACGGTGTATTTTATCCCGGAAATACAGATAGACAGAAGGCTTAACTTCATGTAAGACCTGATGACTTGTTTTGGAAGAACTGTAGAACAAAGCAGTTAAATATCCCCCTATTATCCAGAAAAAGTGGTTTGATCAAGAGGATTGATTCAGATCTTGTGACTATGCTGAGAGCATTTACAGAACAGTTTTAGCAGGAGTAAAAGTACTTACCCCATCAACTGTTTGCACACAGAGAGGTGCCCCAGGAATCCACATTTTTTGCCACTTAATATACTTTATATCACATGGATAGCAGGCCCTGGATTTAATTTGTGATGAGTGGGAAGGTGAATGTGACCTCCACAAGAGTGTGTTGTGCATTATGTGTTGAACTTCATGACTAATCTTAAGGAGTTCATTGGGTTGACACGGACGCACCTAGCAGAAGTTTGACAGCAACAAAAGATTTGATATGACAGGACAGTCACAACCTGTGCGTATATAGCTATACAAAAAATGATGTTACTTATTCCTGTTGGACAGAATAAACAGCAGGCAGCATGAGCAGTATCTTTCACTGTTATGAGGTAGGCAAATGATGTCAATTATGGTGGTAAAACTGCCATGTGGACTGCAGAAACACAGACCACACTATTAATAGGATGAAACCATGCCAGGATAGACAGACACTAGTAGTTACTATATGTAATGGGTTATCAGAAGAATCGGAGTGGGATCTAGTAATACATCTCTTTAGTGAGGCACAAACTGAGACTCATTGAAAGAGGAAGTTTTGTCACTCTAGATATCCCCTATGCACGTTTAGGAAATCTGAGCAATTTTATAAGAATTTGCAGATATGTTTATTGTGGAGCAAATTAGTAGAGCACCACGTGGAAAGTGGAAAAATTAACCCAGTAGGCAAACAGGTTCCTTCTAGGGTGTCTGAGCAAGTTAAGCAAAGAATGAAGCAGTGACTGCAAGAGTTGTTGAATCAGGGGTAATCCAGAAATCTACCAGTCCCTGGGCCTCACCAGCTTTATTGGTGAGAAAAATTATAGGAGCACCAGGTATTATGTAGATCATAGGGAACCAAATAGTCACACTAAAGCAGTTGCATATCCCTTGCCCAAGACTGTGGAAAATAGCTGTGTGGGGCTAAGTATCTGACCACTACAGACCTGACTAAAGGTTACTGGCAGGTACTGCTGACACCTACAACCAAGGGGAAATTAGAATTTGTTACCCCATTTGGTTTGTATTCACCAAAATACCATTTGTGATGAAGAATGCAATCAACTTTTCAGAAATTGATTGTTTACATCCTAGCAGGAGCTGGAGGCTATGCTGTTGCTTACACAGATGTCACTACAGTCTTTAGTCAGTCTAAGCAGGAGACATGTTAAAGATGTGATGATCAGATTAAAAAGGTCTGGAATGATTGTTAAGAGAAACAAGTGTTAGGCAGGAGTAGCACAAGTAACTAATCTTGGTTATCAGATGATTGGTGACAGAATTTAGCTGTACCCTACCGAGTGGATGCTAACTTGGCATGCCCTACCCTTGTTACCAAAAGCAGGTGAAGGCATTCCACAGGACAACAAGATATTACAGAAAGCTTGTCCCTCACTGCATTACCATAGCCATTCATCTTACAAACTTTATCCAACTGAAGAGGCCAAAACATTATCTGGACTCCAGTATGTCAGCAAGTATTTGAAAAAAAATCTCATAGGATGCCTTGAGTGTAAGCATGTGTTTAACCAGTTATCATTATGGCCAAAATTGGATAGTGCAGGTGCATGCTTCATACCATGGACTGGATGCTGCATTTAACTAGATTTCCTCAAAGAGAGTGAAGAAAATCCAGCATTATACTTTAGTCACTGAGTTCAGCCAAGGAATAATTGTATGCAACTGTGGAAAAGGGATGTTTGGGAATAGCAGGAACTTTTTTAAAAAGCTTCAGCCCAAACTGTATGGTAGACAATTCACAGTAACTACAGAACATAAACCCCTTGAAGTGGTTACATAGATCCTTTGGACTAATGCTTATACGGAGTTTGGGTTTACAGACCTGCAATAATCCAGCAGTAGGATGATGTAAATATTACAGATGCATAACATTTATCAAGACAGGGGACTGGGTACAGTAATGCAAAACTCATTTTTACCTCAAGCTTCATTTTTGTTGGCATCACAACAATATTCACTTGAGGTTTATGGGGTGATATAGCAAAGGAACGTTAAAGAAAAGTAAATGCAATTGTTATTTTTTATTTATCTGACCATTTCTTTATTTGCTCCCTAGCTTGTTAACTTCATCCACCCTTGTCTGGGAAAAACAAGCATTATTCAAATTTGAATAAAAATTTAAAAAAACTGCCTTGGACTTTAATTGCTGGGAAAGTAACTGCTAGTTGAGTTACTGCCTTGGTTCTTGATTGTGCACAGTGGACTGCAGTTCTGAAACAGAGCTTTGGCTAGATTTCATTTGCCTGTGGAATTACGCAGCTACTATTTGGAATCCTAAGCATGAGGTAGACAGATAGTCATCATATTTCCTTAGCTACCTGTAGCGATAGTTCCAGATAAATTGATAGAAGTGTGCTATATTCCATGTGTTTAACATATTTAATTTGCATTTTATTTGTGTATTGCTTAATTTTTTTATTCAAAGTATAATTTTATTTTAAAGTTTTTAAGTGCTTTGGCTAGTGTTTTTTATTTAGCTTAAGAATATGTTTATTTGAACCTGTGACATCAGCTGTTGGCTTCGGACTTTTGGAGATTAACTGCTCAAGATATTGGTATCATCCAAATATTTAACAGTCTGCTTATTTTAAGAGTAGACAGTAATCATGTTTTGGTTTGCTAGATTAGTTCTGCTGGCGGTATGTTCTTAAAACTGTTAAATGAAATGTAGGAGGATATAATATTGCTCTTTCAGCTTTTATATTACAATATCTTTCTTTGATGGCAGAAAAAAAACAATAAACCTGGCTTAACTGTCATTTAAGTACATTCAGCATTCTTCTGCCTCTGCCTTTTCTGTCTTCTCCCCTCACTTCTAAACCACCTGTGCCATGGACCCTTAAGTGATTCAGTGGTTTCCCGTTGCAACAACCATTCTGATAGTCTAGTCCATGGTTCCACAACTCTCTTTTTAAATACTTTCACAGATTCAGGGAGTAGTTGGTCTCCACAGTCTGTTCTTTATATCCCCCCTTTCCCCCTCTTTCTTCCTGTTCAGTAAAATCCATTCATATCTCCCTGATACTGTCTGTGCACACATATTGTGTCTCTCCTGTTCCAGTTTTATATGAGAAAAGCGGTACTTACATATTATCGCAACCACATTTGTAAACTGGCATAATTCCTGATGTTTTCGCCAAACGACTTAACTGTAAAGTAAAAAGGGGTGTGTAAACTCCAAATCAGTTTGGTATCACCCTGGTTCTGATGAGTCTATATCATATACTGGAAGAGGCATTCCATTGAATGCCTCTTCATGGGCACGTAATCAGCGAAGTCACTAAACTGCAAATATTCACATCAGTGATTTCTTTCCCTGGGAAAGAAATCGCTTGGCCATCAACATTACTTTGCCATTTTCTCCACTGTAGTGTGATCTCAGAGTTGGTATATTTAGTTGGGGGGGGGGCAAAGCCCCACACTTTGTTATGTTTGAAGTGGTGTGTTTGTGTTTTGAGGGCAAGCGATTTCTTTCCCAGGGAAAGAAATCACTGTTGTGAACATTCGCCATCTAGTGACTTCGCTGATTACGTGTTGATGAACAGGTGTTCGATGGAACGCCTCTTTGAGGATTTAATATAGACCCATTCTGATACAGGATCAGTAATGTCCACCAAAATCCTCTTCCCAGGTAGCATCCTTTACCGCCACAACTTAACAGATCATAAAATGAACAGGGAAGAAGAAATAATGAGACAGTTATTCCATTAACAAGCAGACATTCTTCCACAGTCAAAAGTAGTCATGATTATCTTTGCTCTTACTGAATACGCCTTTGTGAAAACTGATTACCACCAAAATAGAATTCATTAAAAGGCATAAAGACAGCACGTGTATTTTACTCTGTCTTGAGGCGAAACCTGTTACAGTTAGGGTGACTGAAATGTGGTTGCGATAATACGCAAGTACCAGAAAAGCTTTAGCTTTAGTAGTTTCTGGTCTTGTCATTTATCCCATATCACACATCCTTCTGGTTTGAACTTCTCCCATCAACATGAAATCCCTCCCCTATCATGGCATACACAACTATGCATAGTAGTCAAGTTGTGGCTTGACTAGCGCCTGATATAGTGGAAACATTACCTTTTTACCTCAGGAGTCTAGCTTTCTGAGGCTACACACCAATATTCTGTTGGCTGCTGCTACTGCCTGTCTGTCTGGTGTTGGTGGTCCGGACCATGTGTAACCAGTATTCCCAGATTATTTACTTTATCTGTTGCCATTAGCTATACTTACTCATCTGAAAATTAACACCAGGGTTGCAGTGGTTCAACTATATTAATTTTGACTTTCTACATTGAATCTCAGCTGCCATCTTTGAGGTGGTCAGCCTTTCCCAATCCTTACTTTGACTCTTCCCCTGCTGTCCCTAAGTTTGTGTCATCAGTAAAATATTTTTTCCATTTCCCTAATTCATTAGATACATTTGAAATAAGTACATTGAAGAGTACTGGACCAAGGATTAACTCTTGTAGTACTCCACTAGTCAATTTCCTCATTCCTGACAGTGGAGTGTCCCTCTCACTACACTGCTTTGTATTTTGATATTTAATCATGTTTCTTCAACACAATCATTTCTGGCTTTTTGTCCCTACTGCCTGATGGTCATCAGCTCCTTGTGAACCAATCAACCCATTTCTTCCACATCACCAGGATGAGTGTCAATTTCACTTGGCATTTCGAGTGTCAACATTTCAGTAGGGAGTATATATATATATATATATATATATATATATATATATACCCGTGTGTGTTTGTGATGCTATTGAGTAATAATGAACTCATTGTGACCCTATGACCAGTTATCTGAATTATCCACAAAGTTATTATGGCAGACATTCAGGAGTAGATTACCAGGCCTTTCTCCTAGCTAACCCTCACCACTAACCCCAGTCCATTCCTGAACTTTATTTGCTAGAATAAAGAATGACATCTTGCCTTTGCAACTACGTGCAATTTTATTTTGGGATATATAGCTTTAAATATTAGAGAGTTCACAGGCAGGAAATGTGCATTATATTCATAGGTTCTTACTAAGCTTATATCCAAAAGAGACCACCAGGATGCTCAGTATATCAGTCATTACTGGTAGGAAACTAGCAGTGCCCACATTAAGTAGACTTTTCTACATATTCCTGGTGAAAATTTGTTATCATCCATCTAGTCACTGGACTGATTTTAAAGATTGCTAGGGAAGTGCTTTGCTTGATAGGTTAGGGCAGCCTATTTCAGAAATGGGGTATACGTTGGGTTAGGAATCTGTCATGCCATTTGGTGTTGTCTTTTTTTTAAACACTTTTATTGAATTATCACTTGTGACATAGGCACATTTGCATTTATATGAAAGCAATCAAACTGTATTAACAAATTGACATTTACAAACATTATACATCACATATATTGCTATATATCATATAACCTAAGCAATATTAAATAAATTATTCAATTCATGCCCTTTTTTAAACAAAAAACATCTTTAATAAACCATCACTTATGAAATAGGCAATCATACATTTATACAAATAAAAACAAACCACGCTAACACAATCCTAGTTGCAAGCATTTTATATCATAAACCATACTTATGCACTACCAGTTGCAAACATTATACATTAGTTATAATCTACCCAATCATTTTCAGTCAAAAATTACATAGCTCATTTAATTCCTGCTTTCTTTTAAACCTCATTCTTCCCCTGTATGTATTGTTCCCACAATTCCCATTTTTTCCTATGTAGTTTGCCCCTACCCTTTTCTAAAGATCTCATTATCAGTTGTTTTATCTGTTACTATATTCACAACTTCTAGTACAGTTTGTTTAGATTTTGATTTCCATTTTCTAGTAGTTGATTTTTGGCAGCCACCACAGTTAGACACATCAATGCCTTACCATGTCTAGGCAATTCCGATTCTGTATTATAGCTCAATAAAATCATCTCCCTCATCACACCAATCTACCCACCAAGCACCTCTGACCGCATTCAACAGGGAATCCTTAAAATCCACCAACTAACTGCACTCCCAGAAAATATGTTGCCAATTATCTCTTTCTTCCTCATCACACCTCCAACATTTGCTATTTACCTGAGGAAAAATTCTTTTGGAGTCTGCTTGGGATATAAAAATATCTATGTAAACATTTCCAAGCAAAAATCCTAAATCTTCTAGATTTTGTTGCATATTTGGGAGATGTACATACAGTGGATATAAAAAGTGTACACACCCCTGTTAAAATGCCAGGTTTTTGTGATATAAAAAATGAGACCACAGTAAATCATTTCAAAACTTTTCCCATCTTTAATGTGACCTATAACCTGTACAATTCAATTGAAAAACAAACAAATCTGTTAAGGGAAAAATATAAAACTTAACACACATACAATAAGCTGGTTGCATAAGTGTGCACACCCTTAAACTAATACTTTGTAGAAGCAGCTTTTGATTTTGGTTTTATACATCACAATTTTTACCTTATATCCTCCTATCCTAACCGTCAGTAATTGAGCCTCATCTACTTCTAACCTTGGTATATTTAACTTTTCCATAAACATTTCCATTTGTATCTTTTCTTGATTTCCATATTTCTCTGCTTTATACAGATTTTCATAGAATTTCTGAAATATTTCTAATACATCTACAGGATCTCTTGTTACCTTCCTTGTTACCTAAGCTTGGCAGCAGCTCTTTCTACATTCTGTTACCTGAGTTGTTGTGCTAAAAGTTTTTGTGCTCCAGTGTTATTATCAAAAAACAGTTTTATTAGAGCAATCTTTCTAAACTCGTGTATATTAGCAAGGTAATCCCTTATATTTCTGCTTAGCATTCTGCAGTTGATCCTGTTCTTTTTTTTTTCTCAAATTTTTTTTTTATTTTTCAAATATGTTTGAATGAATTCCATAGTATTTATACATAACATCTTAAATAACTATGTACACTATTTACATTAGCCTGACACTATAACAGATCTTAATGTATACAGTTACTTTATAAGTATGTTCAATCCATTATTAGAGTGTCTGATCAATTATTGTATAGTGTCAATCAACGATAAGACTTTCCCCCAAGGGTTGTTGATAAATGGCTTTCAACAAATTCTTAGTTCTTTAATTTTAATTTCCAATAATGCTGTGATCTTCAGTAGGCTATAGAAGTCTTCCAAAGTTGCTATTGTGTTTGTATTCCATCTTTTTGTTTTACACTTTCTTGAAATTGCAAGTATAATCCATACTAGATACATGTTTGACCTATTCAAATGAGGATCTTCGTTCACATTTAGTAATACAAGAGCTTTAGTTAAATAAAATGATTCATTAAATAAAGCTTGTAGAAAGTTGTTAATGCCATTCCAAAATGGCTTACTTTTAACACAATCAAAGAAAATGTGGTTCCAATCTGCATTGTGTACTTGCTCACATCTCCAACATATTCCTTTTATGGAAGAACTAATTTTACAGATTCTATCTGGGGTTAAGAATGCTCTGTGCAAGCATTTCCAATTAAAAACTTTCCAGTATTGTGTAAAGGATGTATATTTTATCAATAATAAGATATTTGTTTTAAAATCTTCAGTTAACTGTATTGAGTATCCTTTTGTTATATATTTCCAATATGAGGTTTTGGGTGTTGTTTTATAGTTTATCAATTGTTTGTTTGTGTCTTTCAGCTTTTCCCAGTTAGGGGTCACCACAGCAGAACTCCGGTCCACTAATGATTGGTAGTTGATTTTTACGTGCTGAGTTACCGGCTCTGACGCACAACCTTCAATGAAGGTATGCCCATTCACGCATATCTCCACGCAGAAGACGCTCTAGCTGAGAATCGAACCGGACACCGTCTTACTGTGAGGCGACAACACTACCGCAGCACCACCACCGCGGGTGTTTTATAGTTTATCAATATTTTTGTAAAATTTTGAAATACTGTTTCTCATGTCAAAGTAATTATATATGATTTCATATATTTATATTTCGTAAATTTAGGTATTACTTTAAATGAAGAATTGTTAATTATTCTACTTAAATATTGCGAATATGACAGAATACTCTGTAAAGTGAACAGTCCTGTTGTGGAATTTTGTGTGTTGTTTTCATTACTTGCATATCTAAAACTTTTAGTTCTTTGATGCATTGGAGCCAACAAACAAATCCTTTCTGTTTTGAGGAATTAATAATTTCTCTATATATTTTATGTGGAAAGTTCTTTGTGACTATAAATGGTGTTAAAAGATCAAACCAGATTTTTAAATCTATATTTGCATTAATAATTTTCCTAAATGAGTCAATGTAATAATCATACGAGTTTTAGTGGGTTTAGTTATGTTATATTTCATACTTATACATAATATATGCCATGGCAAATTGTTTTTATCTGTTATTTGAAATTTTTTTGAAAATCAAATTCATTTATTGATATTACAGTTAGTAATTCTTTCCAATTTGCAGAGTAATTTGGACTTATCCAATCTGAGATTGTTTTAGATATTGATGCTTTTATATATGTTTCTATATCAGGAAAGTTTAATCCTCCTTGTTTCCATGGTCTGATATCATGTATTAAAGCTATTCTGTTTCTTTTGGGAAATCACAAAAATTTTATTAGGTATGAATTTATTTCTTTAAGTATATTCCTAATGGTGACAGTTGTATTGCCAAGGCTATATATAGGATCTTGGGCAATAAAGCCATTTTTATTAACTGCAGTTTATCTTCAAATGTTAATATTATTTTGTTCCATTTTCCCACAGAGATTTTAATTATATTGATGATATTATTGTAGTTTTTTAGACTAATTCATTATTATCCTTGTGTAACTCAATTCCTAGATATGTTAAAGTAGATTCTTGTTTCCCTATGATGTGATCCCCCTTAGTCTGCCATTCTTTTTTTTTATTTAAAAATAAGAATTTTGATTTTGATTTATTGAAATGGAGTCCTGAAGTCATGTGAAATTTGTCAATTAATATATCTAATTATTTTAATGTCTCTTTTGTATTAGATAATGTTAGTAATATGTCATCAGCAAATAGCATTACTTTAGAATTGTATTGTTCATAAACATCTATTCCTTTGATTTTTATACTGTTATGAATTGAATCTGCCAATATTTCAATGGCCAGAGCAAATAGAATCAGTGGCATGGGACATCCTAGTTTAGTGTCTTTTGTTATATGCATAGATTCAGAGATTAAAGGACCTAACTTGATATATGCTAAATTATTTGTGTGTGTATATATATATATATATATATATATATATATATATATATATATATATATATATATATATATATATATATATATATATATATTCTTTAGGAGATGAACAAAGGATGCAGGAAATTCAAATAGCATTAGGATATTGAATAAATAGTCCCAGTTTACAGAATCAAAGGCTTTCTCTATATCTAAGCCAATTATAAGTTTCTTTATTTTCTTTATTAACATATTCTATAAGAGAAATTATCCTTTTAATATTGTCATGTGTGTGTCTATGACATATAAATCCAGTTTGATCATTATTTATTATTTTGGATAGTGGTATTTTCATTCTGTTAGTAAATATTGTCATAAATATCTTGTAGTCATTATTTAATAATGATATAGGTCTATATGAGGTACAGAGGTTTGGGGATTTGTTTTCCTTTAGGATTGGTGTGATTAAGGAATATCACCAAGAGGGTGGTATTAAAGCTTGTGACTGAATTTCTAACAGAGTTTTATGGAAGAGGGATAGTATCTTTGAAGGAAAAAGTTTATATATTTCCATAATTATGCCACCTATACCTGGAACTTTATTATTTTTACCCTCTTTTATTGTATCTGTAATTACTTTGTAGGATATGGGTGCTTGCAGATTTTGTTTCAAATTTTCTGGTATTTTTTTATATTAGAACATTTTTCATCTAGATTTAATTGATCAATATGTATATTTTCTTTTGGAAATGTTCCATATAGTGATTTCTATAGGCATCAAGAATGTCACCTATATCTGAGACATTTTTCCCTTTCTTTTCATGGAAGATACTAGCTTTTGATTGTATTTTCATTCTTGTGGATAAATTATGTAGATATTTTCGGGAAGTGGCTAAGGTATTAATTTTTAGTTTTTCTAAAGCTAAACTAGTTTTATGTGTTAGAATTTTATTGTATTTATTGTTTAATACTTATACTTTCTTTTTCATCTCCAAATGATTTTTACTTTTTTCAGCTTTTAATGACAAAAGTTTGGATTGTAGATCTAATAATTCAGAATCCCATTCTCCTATTTCTTTATACCAAGTTAGGGTTTTACCATATATGTAAGCTTTTAAAAAGTCCCATATCATTATTTTATTTATCTCTGTGGTGTAATTAATATGTAAGAAGAACTGTAATTCAGATGATAACCGGGGTTTGAATTCTTTAATTTTAGTTATATATGCTGGAATTATGGGGTTAAAGATGAATGGTTTATACCCATTTTGAAGGTTTAGTATCAATGAATTGTGGTCTGAAAAGGAGCAGGGAGTGATTGAGAAATTAATGGTTTTAGAGTGTAAGTTGTGTGCAGCAAATATTTTATCTATTCTAGTTTGGGTACCAAATCTGTGATCTTGATGGGAAAACAACAAAGATTTATTTTCTTTAAATTTGAAAGTATCTACAAGATGAAATGATTCTACCCACTTGTTTAAAGCTTTTGATACAGCAGGCATACACAGCGGTCTTTTATTTGTAGTTTCAGAAATATCAAATATACAGTTAAAATCTCCTCCTAATATTAAGTTGCCTTTATAATTATTGGAAATGAAATCCAGGTGTTTTTTAACAGTTCCTGTTCCAATGCATGGAAACCAGTATAGATTGGCTAGGGTCCATATTCTGTTATTATATTTAACTATTACTAATGTCATAAGGCACTCTTTATCTTCATACTTATAAATGATTTCTGGGTTAATCACATTTGTTTTCCATAAAATTGTTACTCCTTTTGTCTTTGTCTTATAAGTGGATTGCACCAATATCATATATTTCTTAGGATTCCATTTGTAATTGTCATTTGTTTTGACAGTTTGTGCTTTGTTCAGTTTTAAATATTTCAGTAGATTTGATCTCTTGTAAGGATTGTTTAAGCCATTGGTATTTAAAGATAATAAAGTTAAATCCATCTTAGGCTATCTAGACTATGCATTTTTTGTTTTATTGTGACTATTAAACATTTTCCTCTGATAGCTATAAAGTATATGTTTGAGCTTTTAAAGGAAAGTATCAGTTTTATACTTTGAGTGTTTACCAATAAAGTAATGTTTTGGACAGGCATACTAAAAATGCTTTTGTGAAATAAATTTAAATTAATAAATGTTAACAAAACTAAGATCTGCACAAGTCATGGAATGAAAATCATTCCTAATCTGATGGATAAACCTAAATCCATCAGATTATCACTCATAACTTGACAATCCAGAACATCTGAGCTCCATAAATTGAATTATTATATGGAGAATATCTGTAATAGGAATAAGCAATATTTATATTAGTTTGAACAGATATAGTACTATTGTAGATTAGATAGAATTCTAATACAGTATAAATGTATACTTATTGTATAATCAGTTTATATTTACATGAAAGATAGATGACAATCCATTCAATCATAGTAAAGTAGGATGCATCATATATAAAACCTCAATAAAAGATTATAGCACACAGTTATTTAACATATTCACCCTTATTGATGAAGTCTTTCAAAACTTATTACTTAATATAAATAGATGATAATAATATGTATACTCTTAATGTTTATAATACAGTGTATTTTACTGGATATATCAGAAGTTATATTTCATTTTGTCAGCATTTAAGTAATCAATTTACTTAAAGCATCAAGTTTGTTTTATTTGAACATTGATGAAAGTTAGTGCATTTTAATTATCAGTGCATCCCTTCTTCCCCCATTTTCATATCTGTCATTTCTTATTATAAAATGGGTGAAATTATAGGTTAAAAACAACAAATTCACTTATTGTGATTAATGATTACAAGTTCCCTTTCCATGTTTATAAATTGCCATTTTATGGCATATACTGAAAGTTTTTAGATTTAAATGGCAACATTCTATTTTGTATAATCAGCAAAGGTTAAACTGAGTGTTTATTGTCAATTTAATACTATTTGTTCAGAATGTGATGTTACATTCTGTGACATTCCTACCTCAGGCTTCTATTGTATCCCTTGAACAACTTTGTCAGTTTGATGTCATGTATAAAACATTAGTTACCTTGATAACAGCTTAAGCATTATGTATGGTCAAGATGGGTTACAAAACCACAATTCAAGTTAAAGCAATTATATGACTTGTTATGCATATTTTCTTATATAAGTAAATCATCATGCTTCCCCTTGATGTTCAATGTAGTGTATATTATTTATGACAAGTTAAGACAGTAGTGTTATTCTACACAAGCCCATGTTATTAACTGCTGTCTTTAATATCTAAATTCAGCAGACTGGTTCATCTTATATGACGATTATATATTTTATGTCTAGATTTACTAAAATCATACATTACATAACTATTGTGTGTGTGTGTGTGTGTGTGTGTGTGTGCGTGTGTGCGTGTGTGTGTGTGTGTGTGTGTGTGTGTGTTTTGGCTGTTGTTTAGTTATTTGAGAGACCACAAGCTGTAATGCTTATTCTTATTATTAGCTCCTTCCAAGCATGTTTATATAATCCATAGACTTAAATTATGAGACCCTTCTAGTTTCTTATTTGTTATGTGTATTTCCATCCTTACATACACACATATCAATACTTCAAGCAAGGGCAACAATGCCCATCCAGTTTTGCCAGAATACCATTCACTAGTTCATGTGGTGTGTTTCCAGGCTGTTCTTAAAATATCCAAACCAATATTTGTCCTGTTCCATTTTACCAGCCTGTACCATGCAGTGGCCACTCTGCCATTGAACTACTCAACACACCTTCCATTCCCACAGATATTTCCACAAAGGAAATCTGATGACTCTCTAGCATTTCCTGGAAACCCCAAACACCCCTAGACTCAGCTATCCCCATATGCCCAACACATCCAAGCAAGCTCACCTTCCAGACCACTGCAAAGGGTACTGCTCAAGACCAAGTCCTCTTAGTCTTTCACGATAACTCAGACTTCCACTCTTATGTAAGTCCTTAATGTGTTTGGACCAAAATACATTTTAAATATAAAATTGCGCTTATTATTTATTTATTTATTTTTCTCAAGAATCAACTTAATGAGCTAAATGAAGCATTGGGAGACCATCAATATGTGTACATGTGGTTTAAAACAGCCCTTTTATTTTATATATATATATATATATATATATATATATATATATATATATATATATTTTTTAAACCAAAAACTTCATTGCCGAGAATTATCTTGAAGGCTCCTCAGAGCCATTAAGCATTATCGTCACTCTGTCTCTGTTACCATAGCAACCTGGGAGCATCTGTTTCTGTTAGTGTGTCTGTGTACTGTATACCAGAGGCTCGTGATGCACCTGAAGCAAATCTTAACTTCACTGCAACTTCAAGCCTAAATTCCCACCTTTTCAGTGAGGCAGCAGCCAGGAAAAGAATGGAGAGCAAACAGATAAAAAAAAAAACCTCCCAACAAGCCACCACAACAAGAGATAACACATTCTTCCAGCCTTCTTACCTCTCACTCAACAGATGTATAAACAAACTATTCTCTGCAAAAATATCCCAAATCACAGTTTTATCCATCCCCTTCCCCTGGATCCAGGCTAAAACACCAAATGTCTCTTCCTAATACACAAGTATCAGTAAACCTTGATCACAAGCCACAACCCACAGCTTCCCGGAGACGAAAACGGTGACATACAACAGCTGCTCGACACAGCTGCATCCACACACACCATGTCAGGCTTAATCAAACAGCACTCAAAGCTATGATACCTGCCATAACTGATATTAACTATGTTTAGACAGAATACTAATGACATTTGTACTAGCTGCCAGACACAGCTGCATCCACGCACACCATATCAGGATTGATCAAACAGCACTCGAAGCTATGATACCTGCCATAATTGATATTAACTATGTTTAGACAGATTAATGATGAAAGTTGTACTAAGAGCTTGCTACTATTATTTAACCAGGATATACATGACATTTCTAAATCATACTTTAACTGAAAAAGGCATTATTCTCCATGACAGCATTTTTTTTCAAAACACTCTACTGTTACTGCTATCATATATGATGTTAATTTGTTACATTTGAGTCTGAACTCTGATGAATGGTACCTTGTTGAATTAGTTAATTAATTACTTAAATTATTATAAGTAAAAACAATGAAAAATGAACAAGATAAGTATGCATTAAGTTCAAGTAGGGGAATAGAAATGTCTATGTTTGTATTATAAGTTGTTTTGTTTGGCTTATATATAATGTAAATAGTAACCCATTTTGACCTACATTTGTTTGTGAAGAATTATTGGACTCTTTGAACATTCTGAATAAATCATTACTGTTTCTCAGTTGTTTAAGCAACTCTCCTTTTTTTAAATAAAAATAGATGACAAGTGGTTTACCATATCAGTTGATACTTTGAGAGATGTAGCTGTAAGAGTTATTTTTTGGGACAGCTATCTTGGAATCATTTTTTTGTTTGTTTCTTCTTTCTAGCATCAGTCCAAGGATTTGTTTCTTTTATTCTTTGAAGAGTAGAGGCCATCCATTGCATTTCTTCTGGGATGGACACTATGTTGTTGTTTTTGATGAATATTGTAGCTTCTTCTAAGTCATTAAAGGTTCTCATCTCATTGGCAAAAAGTATTTTTGTCTTGGCTGGAAAGGCCAGCTCCGCTTTAATGTTGTTTTGTTTCAACAGTTTTATTAATGGCCAGACTTTTTTCCTTTGTTCTAGTATTCTGGAAGAATAATCATTGTCAAACCTTATCAGGCTTTGATTGAATTTTAAAGGTGGTTTTCTCCAAGCAGATTTTAATATTAGTTCCTTGTCCAGAAATGAAAGAAATTTTATAACTATGGATCTTGGTGGAGTATTTGTTGAGTTAGAAGTAGGTTTCCTCAGTGCTCTATGCACCATTTCAATTCCAAATGAAAGTCCCTCTTTCAAGTCTAAAAATTCAGGAATCCAGGTTAAGAATGAAATAATGTTTTCTCCTTCAATGTTTTCAGGCAGACCAGAGACCCTCATGTTGTTTCTCCTTTCCCTGTTTTCTAAGTCATATATTTTGTTAAGCAGCCATGTATTCTGTTTAAGCAGAAATTATTTTTGGAATTCTTCCTCTTTGAGTCTCCCTTCAATGTCATTTAGAGAAGTGTCTATATTTGTTATTTTTGTATGGTGTTGCTGTATTAGTTCCTTAAGAGTATCAGTCTTTTTTGAGAATTTAATTTGAGGGTTTTTTAGTCATTCTGAGTAATTTTTAAAGCCATCCATCTCCAAAGATAGTTCCTGTAAAATAGATGCCATCAATTGCGATTCTTTTTTCAAAGCAGCATCTGAATGAGAATTCCTTGAGTTGTTCACATTCAGTGACTCAATATATCTGCAAGTTACGTGACAGGAAACCTTTTGTATATCTCCACCAAAATTGATATGTATGTAGTTTAGTAGTTTATCTATAGATTTCTGATGTTGTAAACTTGAAAATAATAACATTTTCCTATATTATTATACTAGTTTGTGGAGCTCTCAAAATTCACTGCTCTCAGTTGGCCATCTAGGCTCTGCCCCCACCAGTTGATCCTGTTCTTGTTGTGTGAGATTCCCATTGTTCTGCTATAACATTTGTCAGTCCCCTAATTAATTCTTGTTACTTCTTAACCATAGCTTCCTTTCTTTTATTTCCACCCTATTTTTAAACTCCACCTTAATTTTATCTCACCCCTAGCTATATTTTCAGAATACATTTCTATATTCTCAGATAGCTTCTGAATATTCTCCACTACCCATTCCTTAAATTTCTCTCTTTTCCTGAGATAGGTGGGAAAGTGCCAGTGTCTCATTTATATTTCATTACCCTGTTTTTTTTTATTTTAGTTGTTATTGGTACATGAACTGAAATAGTTATTGGGTGAGTATCAAGACCTTCAATTAAATTCACATATTCCTGCCAAATGTAAATTTTGTCTAGCCTAGATCATTTTTTATATCTTGGGGAATAATATGTAAATTCCGAACTCCTATTATTGAATTCACATCATCCATAGCAAATATTTTCATAAATTTCTTCACAAATCTACCCGCCTTTGTTAGACTTTCCCTTCTGCCCCCCCAAGACACATCTTCACTGGTGCAAATCAAATTCCAGTCCTCACCTATAAGTAATATTCACTGCTGAAAACTGCTTATTTTGTCCAGAATTTTCTTAAGCTCCATCATAGCAGTTTTAGGTAGAATATAAACACATGCCAGTGTAATCCTCCTCCCTTTTCAGTCACCCCCTTAGCACTACAAATCTGCCATTATTATCTTTTTTATCATCTTCTATCACTATTGGAGCTCTTCTTGCAATTAATATAAATACTCCTCATTTCCTTTATCCCAGATATTCCACTGAATAACCACCTTGAAAACCTTTCTTTATTAAATTAACATGTTTAGTTCTTTCCAAGTGTGTCTTCTGTAACATAACTATCTGCACTATACATTTTTAATATAGTTCACTATTATTTCTTTTCTGTATTTATCTGTGAGGCCATTGACATTTAAATATATTATCAAAAGCATCATTGTATTAAAAAATGTTATTATTTCAACCTTTTATGTATAATAGCTTTTTTTGTTAAATGTCCACTTTTAGCTTTTGTGTTACAAACATACATTGTTTGGCAGGTTTAACTTTTATATAGTTGTTTCTTGTCATATCCATTTCAGCCTATGTCACATTTTACAAAAGTTTTTATTTTATTGAAAGGTCTCCAAAATACCCCCTAAAACATATTAATTTAATACTAATACACAAAACTATGTACCTCTTCAACTATTGAAGTTTTACCCTCCTAAAAGGAACAAATGTCCCAAACTGACAGCCACACTCACAAACTTGAGTTAACCTAAAGAAAGGTTATCCATGCTAAAAAGCATGGTAAAGACTGTGCCTCTACTAAGTGCTAACTAGTTTTGTCTTATCTTTATAACTCTGTCAGCTGGGAAAATCCCTGAATGCTTTCAGAGAACATTATCCCATAACCAGTTTCTCTTTTCTTTTTTTTCCCCAGCCAGTCACTCTCTACCAGACTGTAACCATTTTCTCTTTATCAGATTGTCTCCATGGAGACATGATAACCAGACAGCCAATTTGTCATTATCATTTTATCTCTATGGAGACATGAGAATCAGGCAGTCAATTTCTCTTTATCAGATTGTTTCAATGGAGACATGAAGGCCAGATACAGAATTGCTATTAAACATGCATTCATTTTCTAGAAAAAAAGCCTCATAATATTCAATATTTTTCCATTTACTTGCTTTCTCTTAAAACTTTTACTAAATCAATCTAAGGTCCTTAATCCAGTCATTCCCCTATACAAGAATGATAAAAATCCCATTATTTTTCCTTTTGTTATGCTCTTTTAACCAAGCTTTATTTACATTGCAGTGCCTACATTTCTTAAAACTGAAAAAGAAGAAAGAAAAGACAAAGAAAGAAAGGAAAAAAGAACAGCGGCACCTATTTACAATCCTCATTACACATAAAAATAACTGAGCAAATTTTGCCTTATAGCATAAAAAGGAAACCATATATCACAAAAATGGTACCATTAAGAAAAAATGTTTTCTTTACTCACAGTTAACTTTCTCCCCTTTCCTACACTCCCCAAAGCAATTTTCTGAAAATTAATGACACAAAGTAGGGCATATAATTAGAGTCCTCCACAAGTCCAACAAATTTTCTAGATTTTCTTGTTCAGCCATATTTCACAAATATAATTTTTGTATTGTAATCTCACTGTTACTAGTTTTATTACTGTTCATCTCCATCTCCCAAATTCGGTCTCTACTTCATTTCCAATGTATTCTTGATTCTACTAGTCAACTCTTGTGCTCCCTTCCTTCTGTCCAATATTTTCCATTGAAAGAGTGGAAAAGGTTTCACAGGTACAGTCTCTCTGTGGTCTTTATTACCAGAAGAATAAGAAGCAGAATCTACTTCTGTTTCACAGCACACTTTTTGTTGGACAAACGTTTGTACTTCTTCCTTAGCATGTACTTCATTAAACAAATATTTTGCCCCTCCAGGCCTCCAGGGAAGAATACCTTGAAGACAGTTGGGTACAGCCATTTGAATCTCACACCTGCATCTTGACATTCCCTGAATAGTGGGATGAATTTGCTCCTCTTCTGCCTGGTGTACGAGTAATCATTCTCCACAAACTCTCTGTCTCCCGCTTTTAGTATTTTGTCCTTCTGCCACAGTTTTGTCAGAGTCAACTCCTTCTCCTGGTAGGATTGCATCTTTACTATTAAAGGTCTAGGTTGCTTTCTCATAGCCAGGTTTGAAGCATACACATAATTTGCTCTTTCAACTAACAACTTCTGCTGTGGAATACCAGTCCAGTTGCTTATTTGTATTTTCATAAAATTAATGAAATCTGTTCCTTCCAGCTTCTGTGGTATAGCAGAAAATCTCAGGTTTTCCCAACATGCTCTGTCTTCTAATTCCATTTTTTTTAAACATCTCTTCCTTTGCAGTCTCATATTCATCCAGACATCTTCATTTCAACCTCTGATTTTTGCAGCTTTATCACCTCATCTGAATATCTCTTTAAAGCGTATTCTATTTTCCCTAGACTTTTATTGTTTGTGTTGATATAGTCCATCAGTGTTTCATTTATTTTAACCAGGTATGTGTGCAATTGTCTTATATCTTTCTGTGGGTTACTGGAAGTCATGTCTGGAGGGTGCCTTACTTTTTACTGAACAGCTGCAGAACTTTCCCCAGTCAGTGTTTCTTCCTCACTTTTTGTAGCTGAATTTTTCCAAGTGCTCTATATTTTTTTTCCTGGCATCCAGGCAGTACACTTAATAACCAATTACTGAAATTTACTCATAAACACAAATGTCTGCTGGCCTTCTCTGTTGAGTTTCTGTTTTCACACTGGGAGAGTTAGAGTTAAGATGTTACTCAATGTGCAGCCATCTTGGAAGTTTATGCCATTTGGTGTTGTTGATTTGATAGTGTAGGTTTAGGTCTCTGGAATGGGTTTTGCTTTAAAACTTGTTATGCTATAGATATAGATATGGAAGTTTGTTCTAATTACTCAATGGACAGCACTGTTTTGTATTAATGCACACCAGACTATATAAGATAGGTGTGTATATATATTTTTGATATATATGCCAAAGTAGTTTTTGGTATTTTGTATTTACAGGTTGGTTTGTTTTATAACACTTAAACTGACATTTATAGGCTATATGGTTTTTGAAATTTTTAATTGATTTAACTAAGGGTCTTGGGGTCAGTGACTTGTGATTATCGCAGTGGAGTTTTAGAGTTTTTCACTCTAGCGGAATTGACATATTTGATTACATGCTTTTGTATTTTTGCTTGACAGTTTTTGCTATTTTATATTTAATGTATAACATGGTACTGGATCTGCTGTAGTTTTTTTCCTGTGAATTGTTAGGATAGATTGCTTAGGGCACAGTTCTGATCATGCTGTATAAGTTAGTAATCTAAGTGTATCTGAATAGACTATATAAAAAAAAACTTTCTACTGTATGCATATACTGTCTTATCTATGTTGACATTGTAACATTTATTTTATTGTATTCTGTCTGACGTTGTTATTGTATATCTTAAAAGATTTTGTTTATACTGCATATTATTAAAATTAAAGCGCACCTTCACTCCATTAAACCCACCACAACCTCTATTCCAATAAACCACAAAACTGCATACCACCTCTCTCCTTCTACACCCATCCACAGTCTTCCAACACAGATAACTCAATCACCATGTCACCAACACCACACTCCCACAACCATATAATCCCATTACTCTTGCTTTCCCTATCCATCTGTCTTTACTTTTTCTCCTTCATTACTACTTATCACCATCCAGTTAACACTATGCACTGTATTAAATCCCCCACCCTACCATACACCACAAACCATCCATTCATACCTGCAAATGCACAACCAATTATCCTTTACCCTTTAATGTTTCAACTCATCTCTCCTATCCATTACTCCTCACAATCCAAAAAATACCCCAGCCTCAAATACCACTTCCTAACTGTATTCTACCTTAAAACTATTACCAGCATTGCAGCCCAACTACTACTAGGAGGTGATATCCACCCCAACCCTGGCCCAACATACAACACCCATACCGCACCCAACCTCATATTTAAGCATAAACCCACTGATTTACTCATTCTAAACCTAAACATTCCCAGTATCATAAATAAAATAGAACAGTTACATGGAATTATCTCTGTATACAACCCAGACATTATAGTGATTACAGAAACATGGTTTAAACCCCACATTAAAAATAACTCTATAACTCCACCTGGTTTCAACATATTAAGAGTTGATAGACCTCACAGAAAAGGTGGTGGCATTGCCCTTCTTTACAAATCTAAATTAAAAGTCCAGCTCCTTCAAAAAGAATCCCCAGATTTCAACACTGCCGAGACCCTATTCATCAAAATCCTACTAAACCAACACAAACAACTAAACTTACTCAGCATTTATATACCACCAGGAGACAACCTTAAGACACTAGAATCTATACTGCACTGGGCTTACTACTCCCTGTCCGAAGAAACTTTACTCCTAGGTGATGTCAACATAGACTGGAGCACTATGCACTCACCCATAGCCACCAGCCACATAAACCTATATAATTTCATACAACTCATACACTCACCCACAAGAATTGACAAAACCACCAAACGAGAATCCACCTTAGACTAGATCCTGACTAACCCGCCCAATACTGCCCACCTATCTGGAATACTACCTGACTCCCTTAACCCAACCTTTCTCCTTCGGCACAAAATAAAATCTACTAACACCCCCGCTCTCTTACAAATCCATTCCCAAAAAAACTTCTCCCCAGAACAATTCTCAGAAGCCCTAAAATCCTGTGACTGGGCTCCCATAAAAACCTTTTCCCTGGATAATGCAGTAGAATACTTTAATGCCACATTCCTAGAGATTTTAAACCAACTAGCCCCACTAAAAACTATAAGATTGTGAAGTAACCCTCCCCCTGGTTAAACAAAGCCACAAAAACTTACTCAAGACTAGAGACATGGATATCTTGGCAAAAATACAAAACTCCTGTAACTAGGCAAAGCTTTGCTGAGCTCAGAAATAAAGCAAAAAAGCAGGTTAAGTTGGACAAAAAACACTACTATATTTCCCTACAAAGTAAACATAACAACAACCCACAGAAATTCTGGGCTGCAGTGAACAACATCCTCCAGCCTGGTAAAGCTACCACACCACCCTCAGATATCACGGTTACTGATCCACACATAGCCTCTAGTTTTAATAACTACTTTACCACTTCAGTACTGAACCTGGTAAGTGCAATATCACCCATGACCCAACATCAACTCTTAAACTACCAGACTAACTCCACCCCCTTCACTTTTAACCCAATTCCTACTACAACCATTCAAAATCTCTTAGCTAAACTCAAACCTACCACCCTAGCTGCCGACAGTCTCCCAGCTCAATATTTCCAAATTGCATCCAAGGCCATCGCCTACCCCGTCTCCCTACTCATTAACAGATCTATCTCCTTGCATTCCATTCCTTCATTATGGAAAACCTCATATATCATCCCTTTCCACAAGGGAGGTCCACCTACTGACCTCTCCAACTATCATCCCATTGCTATCCTATCACCCCTCTCAAAATTTCTAGAAAAATGTATCCACCACCAAATCCTTACCCATCTGTTAACTAACAACCTTCTAACTAAAACCCAACATGGATTCAGACCTTCCCATAGCACCAACACTGCTCTAATTAACTTCTCCAATACCATAAACTCACATAGGAACCAAAGGAAGCTGGTCTCTGCCGCCTTCTTAGACCTATCCAAGGCAGCATTTGATACAGTTTCCCATAGCAAACTCCTCACCTGCCTAGCAGAACTCAACCTCGGTGACTCCACCTAAAATGGTTTTACAGTTACCTAAACAACCAGTCACAATCTGTCAAATGGGACAACTCCCTATCCCCCCCACTCCCTGTCACATGCAGTGTCCCACAAGGTTTAGTCCTTGGTCCCCTTCTCTTCAACATATTTACAAATAATCTCCACCTAGCTACCACTAAAGCTAACATCGTCCAGTATGCGGATGACACTACTCTAATCTGCTCAGCACCAAACATCCAATTACTACAAAGTAAAGCCCAGGAATCCTTCACTGAGGTAGAGAACTGGCTAAACAACTACCAACTAATACTAAATCCCAAAAAACACAGCTAATACTATTCCACCCAATCAATCACTCCTCCGCCACCTTTACCATCATGTCAACCAATGGCACCCTCATTACCCCAGTAACTGAGGCCAGACTCTTAGGCATCACTATTGATCAACAACTTAAATTCAACAAGCACGTATCCCAAACTATCTCTAAAGTCCATAAAAAACTTGGTTGCCTATATCGTTGCATACTATTCCTAACCCCCAAAACTAGAACAACAATAGCCAGAACTCATCTCTTATCAACACTAATATACGCCTCTCCAGTCCTCACCAACATTAACAACACTAACCTGAAAAAACTCTTGACATGCTACAATAAAATAGCTAGGTTCGCTGTCAATAATAGATCACATTCCCACCACTGCCAGTCCCTAATTAAACTGCACTGGTTAGAATTTCCAAACCTCATATGCTACCACCAACGGATCATAGCCCATCAAATTCTTTTTCATCCGGGGAAGAGTCCTGCCCTAACTGACATACTAAACTTTCACAACCCCAAAAGGGAACTATGTTCATGTAACAAAAACCTGATTTAAATCAACCCATGCAATAACAGCGCTGGGGAGGCCCTATTCTCTTATGATGTTGCTAAAATATGGAACACCCTCTCACCTGAACTCAGGCTACAAAGTCACACAAGCACCTTCAAGGGCATTCTTAATTCACACCTCTACACTAACCCTCCCTGCAACTGCAAAGACCCCCCTTGAAGACTCACTAGTCCATATAAGTGACCCGCTGTATGCCTCCATTGCATACACTATATTCTCACCTTATATACTCACCTGATACGTACTTTTCTTTTGTAAATATTGCAAATAGGGGTTTTATTCCTGAGTATCTTATTTTTTGAGTATCTTATTGTTTTACAAAATTGTTCTTGTACTTCTTTGTTTCTCTTACCTTGTATACCAGTTTTCTATTGTTATCTAAACCATGTATGTACTCTGTTAACCTCCTTGGAGCTTTTCTTCCTGGGACACCACTGAAAACAGACATTTTGTGTCCAGTTGGATTTATCCTGGTAAAATAATGTTAAAATAAATAATAAATAAATAATTGTTCTGTTTGGATGAAAGAGTTCAAAGAGCATTGGGTCATTCATAGCATGGAAAGCTAAGCAGAGATCACCTCTCAAGAGTCTATATGACACTGAGTAGAGCAACAGAACTTTTAGTCTGTCAGAATAACTAATGGTACTGTGACCTGAGATCTTTTTGCTGAAGAAATGCTGAGGTCTGTCAAGGTGGTTTATGTGTTTAGTGAAGCATGTGCTGAAGGGTGCATTATATTCAATAATGAGCCTAATAAGGAATGAATAAAGTTGGACTATTAATTCTTTGGACCTTAAGGAAACTTCAGGAAAGATAAGCTGTAAAAGGCAGAATGTTTTTTAACAATCACAGAGATATGGTGGTCAAAGCAGAGTCTATTATCAACATTTGTACCCAAGTCCCTAACTGCTGTGTCACATGTAAGTGGAGCATTATCTATATGGTAAGCAGTAGCAATCTTAGATCTACCAAAAGAAATTAAGCTGCATTTCTTGGTGTTAAGGGAAAGCCCATGATTAATACACCAAACATTTGGTTGGTCCACCCTCTTGCTGGAAAATTTGAGTATCAAAATGGGATTTGATAACCCTACCATTTGCTATAATTAGCAAACTTGGCTAGCCAATGTCCCTTGATAATAACATTTACATCTCAGAAATATATCTCAAAGAGGAGAGGACCCAGGGCACTAGTGACAATTTTATGTCTATTGCATACTCACTCAACTTTAATAGTATGGATTCTGCCAAACAGCCAGTTACCAATCCAACAAATTACATATTGGTTAATGAGTTGGGAGAGTTTGTCAATAACCTCAGCATGGGGATAGTATCGAAGGCAAAGTCTAGAAAAGCAGTGTGGACTGTATGCCTCATATCCATGGACTCAGTGACACTTTCAAAAGACTCATCCAGGTTAGGTAGGCATGATTTGGGTATAAAGTCACTTGTATCACTGTCAATTTGTTCAGCTATAATACATTCCAAAACTTTGCAGATAATACTAGTGAGACTAATAGCCTGTGATTCCCAGGGTCATGCAAGGGCAACCCAAATTCCATTCTTCACTCTTTGGGAACATAACCAGTGGAGAGAGTCAGATTGAAGAGTTAATGGAGACTTTTTTCTAAATGGGACTTTATTCTTCTCATCAGGTTTCCATGGATATTGTCAGGACCCATGGAAATAGTATTTTTAATTGTGGAAAGTGCCAAAAGAACTTGGTTCAAATTCATCTCAAAAGGGTAAGTGTTTGTGTGTGTGTGTGTGTGTGTGGGGGGGGGGGGTGGAGCAAAGAGAGGGGAGGGTTGGTGGAACGAAGTCAGAAGAGAACTTGTCTACAAGAATATTAGCAATGTCTTTTGGGGTCAGAAAATGAGGTGCCTTTTGAGACAAGTTCAGTGCAACATTGTAGGTTACTTCTAATCTTTCTAATTTAGCTGAAAAGGGCCTTATTATTATCATTTGAATTAGTTGCAATGCTAATTTCATAGCTGCCCCTACATTTCTAATGGTAAGTTTGAGAGACTTATTTATCAGTTTTAAATCCCTTTTATAATGATGTAGTGGACATATTTTAATGATGACCAGGAACTTTTTCTTTTTATTATAGAATTTGTTGATGTGATAGTACCACCATATGCATTTTGTTCTAAACTTGTCTTTATACTTATTCAGGACTGGTACGAATGCCTCAATGCCTTTTTCCAAGAGGCAGTAAAAATCAGAGCAGTGAACAGCAGCCTCAGTTGCAAGATTTGTTGAGGCGCTATATCATTTATAATTGTCAGTAAGATCAGTAAATAATGAATAAATGGAATTGCATTTGTCCTTGAATATTGAATAGTTATCAGAGTTCACAATACAGGCTTTCATAGAGAAAATCCCAGCAAGATGGTCAGATTGGACTAGCGAGGGAGTTAACAGTTAGGGTGGTACAACTGGAAGAAAGGTTGTGCATGCAAGATTAAGAAAATTAACACATCTGGTGGGTGTTGTCAATTTGGTCAAGTGCATTGATATTTACAAAATCCAGAAATCTCAGGGCATAGTTGTGGTTAGGAGTAAATGATTGCCAGTTTATATATGGATAGTTGAAATCACCCATTAAGAAGAATATTTGGTTCGACTGCTAACTTTTGTAACTGTTTAACGTATTTTGTGTGCTCAAAAGGGGTTAGAGATCAGAATCTATAATTGGCTACAATGAGGTAATTAATTTTATTGAGTGTAACTAAAACTTCAACCAATTCCATATTTACCATTGATCTGAATGCATGATGGGCATTGTATCCAAGTATGAAGGGAGTACTATCACTGCAATGGAACCGGGTTTCTGTAATTACACAAATGCTGATCTCTTCAAGGTTAAGGAAGGGCTCAAGTTCAGATATTCTGTTAATTAGGCTTGTGGAATTCACCAGTGCTACGTTCATATTATCCAGATTGGAGTTTACTGTGTTGGGATGCCCATAAGGTGAATTTAGCTAAAAAAGGCACTATGGGAGAAACAATCTTTTGAGCCCATATGCAAAAACCATGGGGACATATACTGGACCCTCCCAAGAATGACACCAGCTTATTCAGCCAATTATTGAAGTCAATTATTTTATCCTTGAACTTAGGCATCATTCCTGGTGATGGTAGAATGCTGTTCCCTGCCAGGGCCATGTCTTCTTTGAAGATATGAGCATACATCTCAATAATGTCTATCTGCATCTCCCTCAGAGTGGAATGCCTAAGATCATTCACCCCCACATGGGCAACTACTATGTTATAATTGTATCTGGGTTGGTGCAGGGAACTAAGGGCCCTAGTAACATCCTTAATCCTTGTACCAGAGAGGCATCTAACTGTCACACTATTCTTAGCCAATCTGGTAAGTGTTGTGTCTGTATGCCTTACAAAGGAGTCAACAATAACTAAGACATAATGCGCTGTAGGCACATTGGACCTTAATGGGTCATGCAGCACAGGTGATTCTCAATAACAGCAGGTGTGGATCTGGGTGTGGGTATGGTATCAATATATGTGCTAGGTGGCTTATGTAAGCTAGTAAGACATCTAAAAGGCCTAGGAGGCTTAGGCAAGGATTTCTTTACAACCTTAGAATATTTGGGTGTTATGATAATCCAGTATTGTCATAGTGAAGTTTACTAACAGTGGGAGAGGTGGAGAGATTCATCTCCAGTTTTGATAAATAGGTACATCTCTCACAGGTGGAACCAGTATGTGTTAGAAGAAGTGGATTGCCAATGAACATGAGACGGTTTCCATTCTGCCCTAGAAAATTAAGTGCTAGCAGGCTAAGGAGGAGGCAAAAGGAGACTGAGACTCCATGGTGACAGGTAATGCTTTCTTTGGGGGGTGACTATTAATTCAGATAACTGACAGCAGAATCAACAATGAATATAGGGTATAGATCTACAATCAGTGCATAACATTGAAAGTTGAGGGTACACAATGCATAACTAGCTTAGCTGCATTAGTAGGGGGTTCAATTTCGACTTAAATGCTGTCTGAAGAAAATTTGCATATACCTGCAGTTAAATGTAGGTAATCAATAATCTAGATCTATGGAGTACAAAGGACAGAAAAGATAAATCACTTTAAAGAGAGTCCTTCCTCGAAAAGATACTTTTGTGCTTACAACAAGATTCAGTAAAAGAAGAGTGGAAGGGAAGTCTGTGATCAAGTTATTATAAGGGGTGGACAAATTAGGAGCCACCGGATTTATGAATATAAGAGGAAAAAGGTGGGTAAGATTTCTCTTGTGAACCTTGGGATGTTTTCTATACATTTAAATAGAAAAAAAGTCTCTAGCTCCTCCATGGGCTCAGATGTAATTAGGTATTAAATTCTATGACTCACTAGGAGATACATCTCTATTCCATCCTAACCAGATTGTTTAATACTTTAAAATGTTTCAAAAATAAACATTACATCCAAGCAAGAAATAATATAAAATTTAAAGATATATGGTACACTTTCTTTGTAGAAGACATTCTCAGTAAAGACCTTTTGGAGGCTACTATCTGAGTTTTTTATTGAACATCCTGACCAGCATTATAAATGTTACATAGTGTCATAAGGGTCATTTATATAGGTTCATAGGTTCATAGGTAGGTACTAGGCTATCTGCCTGAGAGCATTTATAAGCCTAGCCAGAGTGTGTCGGCTTTTGCTGCCCCATTGATTAATTAACTGATCCTCTGTCAAGCAGAGCCAATGAATTGATCCTAGGGGTGTATTTTCTGTTACCCATCCACTCGTCAAGGTTTCTCTTGAAGAGTGTTAGTGAGGGGCTCTACCTAATGTAGTTAGGAATTTTGTTCCAAAGCATGAGGAGTCTCTGTGACAGGAATCTATCCCTCCAGCATGTTCTATTTATTGTTGTGGTGAGGTTTAGCTCACTAGAGCAAGTGGCTCGCAGTGACTTGGATTTCTTTAGGTGGAGCATGTCCATCAATTCTGAGTTGGACATGGCTTTGTAAGTCAGGCAGAGATCACCTCTGAGTAAGCAATATGCCACTGAGTACAGCTGGAGTTTTTCCAGTCAGGCTGCATAGGACATATGTTTGAGGCCAGTAGTCCTCTTGGTGAGGTACTTTTGTGGTCTTTCCAGCTGTTGGAAGTGTCTTGTGAGGTACATCCCAAACGGGGCATTGTACTCTATGATGGGTCTGATGAGTGACGAGTAGAGGCACTATAACCTCTTTATTTCTAGATGTGAACCCTTTAGTAATTAGATGGGCAACATAGAAGGATTTCCTAACTACTTTGGCAATATGACTGTCAAAGGCAAGATTACTATCTACCTAGGTCCCCAGATCTCTTATTACCTCTTCTGTATTAAGGGGGCTGCCACCTATCTGGTAATTCATGGGTGTTTTGTTTTTTCCAAACGGGATGACTATGTATTTTTTGACATTTAGCTTGAGACCATGACTTTGACACCAGGTGTCTCTCAGTAAGGCCCTTTTGGAGAATGTCCATGTCAGCCGGAGAGTCAATTATGGCTCCAAGTTTGCAGTCATCAGTGAACTTGGTTAGCCATAGTCCTCCTGTGTTTGCCTGTACTTCTGAGAAGTATATGCCGAACAGTAGGGATCCCAGGACCAAGCCTTGTGGGGCACCACTTGTGACTGGTTTAGAGTCGGACCTGGAGCCTGCTATTCTTACCATGTGAGTTCTGTCTGTAAGCCAGTTGGCAAACCATTTCATGACGTAGGGGTTTATGTTCAGGCTGGTGAGTTTTTCTATAATTCCCGAGTGAGGAATAGTGTTAAAAGCCTTGGCGAGGTCAAGGTAGGCTGTTTGAACTACCTTCCCCTCATCTATGTCCTTGGTGACTGTCTCAAAGAAGTCAACCAGGTTTAGTAGGCATGATCTGCCCTTAACAAAGCCGAACTGGGTCAGGTCAAGTGTTTGAAGGTTCCCAATGTCTTTGTTAATGAGTTCCATGATGATGCGCTCCATAGCCTTGCAGACCAGGCTAGTCAGGCTTATGGGGCAATAGTTACCAGGGTCAGGTGTGGCCCCTCATTTGTGGAGTGGAATAAACAATGCTGTGCGCCATTCTATGGGCATGTAGCCTGTGGAGAGGTTGAGGCTGAACAGTGTGTTTAGGTGGGGGGTTAGTTTGTTCTGTAGTTCATGCAAGATGCAGTCTGGGACACCATCTGGCCCCATTGATGCTGTGCTTTTGGCTTTTGAAAGGGCTGTTTTCACCTGTGTGTCTGTGATTTCTGGGACACTACAATTTTCCGGTATTGTTGTGGGCCCTTTTGGGGGTGAGAGGAGGGTGAAGTCTGCAATGAATCTATCTGCCAGGATGTTGGCAATATCAGTGGGTTCAGTATATTTTGTGCTATTTTGCACTAGTTCAGAGCATATCTGCGAGTTACCACTTAGATTCTTGACATAGCTAAAGAAGGCTTTGTGGTTATCTTTCGGATCCTTGGCTATTTTTCTTTCGAAGTTAGCCTTGGAGAATTTTATGAGGGAACTTAGTTTCTTACTGATACTGATCAGGGATTTCTTTCCTTCTTGGGATTTGCTTTTTTTCTGAACTAGTTTCCTCCTTCTATTGTATAGCCTGTTTATGGCAGGGGTCCAACAGACTGGTTTCCTTCTCTTAGGGGAGTGAGTCTTGGTTTTGCTATGGATGGCACAATTCATGCATCCTCGTAGGTGCTCATAGAGTGCATTTGTAAAGGTTCCTGCATCTTGGACACTGTTATCCTGTAGCATGGAGGCTGTGAAACTTACCACCTCTGTCTTAAGTAAGGTAAAGCTTGCTGCAGAAAAGTTTTTCACTGTGGTTTCCTTGGTTGGAGGTGATAGTATGGTGTGGACATCCAGAGTGATTAGTTTATGGTCTGATCTGAACTGTGACGGGTTGACTTCCGGTATGGAACACCTGTCACCCATGTTGGTGATGACCAGGTCCAATATGTTTTCACTCTGGTAGGGGAGTTTACCAGCTGATCCAGGGCATTTGAGTTGATAAATTTCATGAAGCGCTGGACCTGGGAGTTTGTACTTGAGTAGTTTTCCCAGTTAATGGTAGGGTAATTGAAATTGCCCAATATCAGGGTGTTTGGGAGGACCTTCATGTTTTCCAGTGTCTCCAGAAAGGCAGAGTGGTGGTCCTGGATCACAGAGGGTGATCTGTAGCAGGCCACAATTTGCATTGCAGATTTGCCTGATGTTAGTTGCACATGGATGATCTTGGAGGTATCATGCTGCACCACTAACCTGGAGGTGTAGGTATCCTTGATGAATATGGATACACCCCCTCCTTTTGTGTTTCGGTCCATGTTCTGTGGCCGAAATGTGTGGTATTAGTTGTAGTCCAGTAGTGCTGGGATGCTCTGTGGAGCCTTGAACCAGGTTTCAGTTACTGCACAGATGTTGACGTTCTCCATACTGAGGAGTGCTTTGAGCACGTGCATTTTGAGATTTGAACTCCTGGCATTGAGTAGCATAACCCTCAGTTTTTTATTTGTGCTGTTTATGCAGGTAGGTTTGACTTTTGAGCCTTGCCTAAAAAAAGGCACTATGGGGGCAGCAAGAGCTTTAGCCAGTATTCGAAAGCCTAGGGGTGACAGGTGCAAGCCGTCTCTTGTGAAGCAACGAGGCCTGTCGAGCATGTTGCCCCAGGCTAACAGACACTGTCCCCTTTGAATGACACCAGAAGCTTAGCCAATTGTTGAAATTGATCATGTTTTCTTTATACTGCAGTATCATTCTTGGTGAGGGCAGGATGCTACTCAGGGAAGGGTCATACCCGCCTGGGCTACATGATTAAAGAGCTCTTCCATGTCTCTTTTCATGTAGTCCAGGGAGGTACATCTCAGGTCATTCACACCAACATGAACAATGAAGAGTCATATTTGTACTTGTTCTGGAGTGACCTGAGTGTTTGTGTTATGTGGTGGATTCTGGATCCCAACAGGCAGCTAAGAGTAACCTTCTCCTTGATATATTTTAAGTTGTTTATCATTCTGTAGTGCAGAAATGAATCCACAGTCTGAAATTAGTTTGGCTCTTTGAATTAAAACCACCATTAAGGTTTCTCACTTGCATATCTCCTAAGGAGCTCTCAGAGTATTTTGTTCTTTTGAGAAAAGGTTGAACAGCTGCAGCACACAGGAATTCTCTCACTGCAAAGCAGTTTATTAGCAAGCTGGAGGCCGTATATGCAAAATGTGATTTCTTCCTTTGAGTAGAACCACTGAAAAGATTGAAAAGGTACAGTGTGCTACATTACTGCATATTACAGGAGAAGAAGTCTCAAAGGTATTCTATACTTGTATTTTTTAAGTATAGGAACTATTAAAAAATAGCAGCGGTAAGAAAAAATGCAGAAATTGTGGCAAGCCAAACAATTGCTATTTATTCATAATTTATTTTGTGTATATATTTTACTGACCTAAAAACAATGCCAAAGAGCAGTGAGTTACATGCTTCATTGATAAGAGAATAGTTTATGGTGTAAGAAATTGTACCAAAGGGCAGACATTTAAAAGAAATAAACTACACATTATATAAAACTGTGGCAATGTCCAGAATGAGTGAAACTGCAAGTGTAGAGCTAAAGGAACTAACTGATGAAATGGAAAAATGTAATATAAAATTTATGTCAAGATAAAAATGGTCTGTGAAGGAAAATACTTTGCAATAGTAATAGTGTGAGTAAAAGTGCCATATGGTATACAAGAGACAGGAGGCAGTAGAAATCTCATCTTCCTGTACTGGGTGCTGCTATAAGAACGAGAGGAAGAAATGTCTATTGTTAATCTCTTTTGTAGAAACTCTGATAGAAAAAGAAAAACGTGTTTAAAGCAATTTGCATATTACTGAAGCAGAATATGAGAACAAGCTGCTTGTAGGTACTATTAAACTGGAAAAATGAATGTGGATACAGAAAATAAAAATAAGATGCATCAAAATTGCCATGTGAAGTTGAAAATTAGTAGGAAAAGTGCTGATTTTAAACCACCAATGCTGGGTGTAATATTTTTGACAGCAAATATTTTTAAAGCATTGTGGATGTAAAACACTGAAACTAAAGCAATATGCACATTACTGTCTTCTTTCATAAACCAAGTTAGCCTATTAGGATCATAAGCTATTGGAATACAAATATAAAAATGAAAGATTAGAGTTCTTTTCCAGAAAGTAGTACTGAATAAGGAAGGCAATTTAATCAACAAGTTTATTTATGTCCCAAGACACCCAAAAAAGCGAACGTTGACTTACAAAATATACACAACTGCCCAAATGAAGGAAACACGCTCCAATAAATAATCCAAGTAAAGTAAAATCAAACGATTCGATTTTATTCCAAAATTTTCCAAACGGTAAGCGCTTTCACAATAACATGGTATTGCTTCATCAGACCAAAGGTAACAGCAAGTAAATGTCCTTAAATAACAATTCAAAATTAAACAGCCATTCAGAAACGTGGAAACCAAGCATCAATTACAGTTTAAAGACAAAGGCATTCTAATTCATGACTCAAAATCTGAGCGCACAAGTTCATTTAAACTAAACCATAAAGCATCAAGCTTTGATTAAATACCCATACAACACAATAGATATGTATATATGCATACTATGAAACCCAATTCTAAAATAAATATTGGTAAAATCAGAGTTATTATTACATATGCATATATCCATATATATATATATATATAAAGCATAAATAAATAAATATGTCTTAACATATACATAAAACATAACCTAAAATAATTTATACATACACATATATATATAAGTGCATGTATAATAAATGCATAACATAAAATAAAATAACATTAAATATCTCAATATAATAACTAATGATGATGTAAACCTTTTTTTCATTTATTAACCCTTCTAGATTTCAAAACAGGTTTAAGGGGAACACTGTAATTTAGACCATGTCCCCTATGAGAACCTAATCTTCGAATCCATTGTAATTCTAGAGTTTCAGTTCTGTTTACAATATCACCCATTCCGATGTTCTCTTCTACCACTTGTAGTGCCTGGAATAAGAATGTATGTTGTGGTCCTTCCTTTAAAGTGTGCTTAGCTAAAGCACTATATTCCAGACCTTTGGTGGTGCAATATATGTGGTCTCTAATGCGCTCTCTGAGATGTCTGTTTGTTTTCCCTATATAAAATTTGAAACAGCACACACAATGTGCACAATATATTACATTTTTTGTATCACAGTTGGCTTGAGTTCTCAGTCCCCATAACCTTCTCGTCTTTCGGTGTCTAAAAAACCTAGACTCATCAATATATTGACAATGGGCACATTTCCTACACTTTCGTGCCCCATGCAAGGTATTCGAATAAGAACAAATTATGTTATCATTTCCATTGCATAAAAGCTGTTTCAAATTCTTCTTATTCTTATGTATGAAATTTGGTTGACTCCCCACAATAGCTGTAATATCAGGGTCTGTAAGTAATATAGACCAATTCCGCTTAATAATATATTGAATGTTAGAAATATTTTGAGTATACGTAAGGACCAAAGGTACATGATCTAATACAGATGATTCCATGGTTCTATGTCTGGGCTGATTACTATAGTAAGGGTAAGCTCGGTCCAGCTTCTCATTAGTCATCTCTCTACAAACTTGTGTAACCTCATCTTTACTCTCAAATTCAGCTGCCAATTGAGTCAAACCGGATGTAAAGTCACGTTCATCACAAGGTAACCGGGATATTCTGAAGGCTTGACCTTTCATTACCCTTTGAAAGGTAAATTTTCGATGCATGCTATGTCGATGCAAATATGCTGGACAATAGCATGGCTTCCTGTATAATTTGGTAGACATTAAGTTGCCCATTTTTATCACTAAAACATCTAAAAATTCCATAGAATTTGCAGAATGTTTCATAGTGTATTTCAGAAAGTTACTGGTGGAGTTCAAGTAATTAAAAAATTCTGTTGAAGCATCTCCATCTCCCTCCCAAATGAGAAAGAGGTCATCGACAAATCGTCTATAAATTCCAATACATGGATTCTGCATATTAAAGATGAACTGATATTCCCATTCGGCCATGACAATATTGGCATATGTATTTTCACAGCTGGTGCCCATGGCAACACCAGCTGTTTGCCAATAACATACTTTCTGAAACATAAATATATTATACTCTAACACCATCTCTAACAACATGCACAAGAAATCTATATGTGTGGGGATTAACTTCCCCAATCTCAACATAAATCTTTGCACCATGTCTACGCCTTCATTGTGGGGAATACAAGTAAACAAAGAGGTTATGTCTAGTGTAACCAGCAATTTTGCTTTAGAACAGTCATGATATTCATTATAAAGGTCTCTTAAAAAATGTTCTGTATTTCTCAGAACTGCAGGGCATTCATCAAGGGTATCCCTAAGTTCCCCATCTAGGTATACTGAAATTGGCTCAGTCAGCCATCCAGCCCCTGCAATGATGGGGGGTAGAGGTGGTTTATATGCATCCTTATGGATCTTAGGCAGCCCTTTTATTTGAGGTATTAAAGGTTCTGCTACCATAAAAAATTCAAAGAGTTGTCTGTCAAGTAGTCCTAAAGTTTGGCATTCCATTAAATCATTGACAATCCTATCTCGCAAAATTCCAATGATATTAATATCAACTCTCTTAAAGCTAGTAATATCAGATAACATATCAAGCATGGTTTTACAATAATAGTCAGAGTCCAGTACCACAATAGGCCCACCCTTATCTGATGGTTGGATCACAATATCACGATTATTTTGCAGATTATCAATAGAATGGCATTCAGATGATGTTAAATTCATTTTATTATTAATATTAAATTGATTCACTGCATTATATATATCATTTTCACATGTTTTTATAAATGTCTCAACATTGTGTGGAAGCTGAGGAACAAATAGACTAGGTTTCCTATAACTGGAAATGTAAGAATGTTTTCGTGTATTATACAATGACTTCAATGCTACATTTCTACTGAATAGACAAAGTTCTATTAAAAGTTCACTGATATCGGCCATGGCTGTTGGAATAAACCCTAGGCCTCAGTTCAACAGTGAGCTTTCAGTGTCATTGAGTACATACCTGGAAATATTCCAGATTAATTGTCTTGATACCCCCACATCTTTTTCAATGTGCGGGGGTTCGCAGGAGCTGGAGGTTCCTTGCGTTTGTTCCCGTGTATTATATCCTGTCCTTCCGACCTCTTCTGCTGATTAACGGTAGGTTTGGAAAAAACTGCTGGTTTTGTTGGTTCAAAATCTTGCGTCGGACAACTACTCCACCAGTAGCATTGGTTATTATTAAATATTTCAGAGCCTTGTTCAGATGCCTCTCTCATAGAAGGGGTAGAGTAAACTGAAGTTCCCTGCTCTGGAGTATGTATAATAGTTGAAGATGATGCAGACACTGTAACACTATTTGAACCATCAGTCTCCATCAATCTTACAGTGTCAGCATTAATGCATGCCCTAGGTTGGAGCACTAACTCAGGCTGCTGGTTAATATGCGGTGCGCTAGTAACATTCAAGTAGTGGTATGTTGTAAAGTTCCATCTCTCGATTGTAGCCAGGTAAAGACATGTTGATTAGAAAAGTCTTGTAAATGTCTTGCAATCTTGCTTTTCTTTTGAGTAAGCAATCTTTGTTCATAAATGCCAATCTTATCTATGAGATCGTTAACAAAAATTTCATTATTCTCTTCCCCGGCTATTTCCGCCATTTCTCGTTGTTGGTTAGATATCTGTTCGCCAGCAGTACAGGATACGTAGTACCATATGAGGGCATATTTAGCACTCAAAGCCCTCTAGGTACAATGTTTAAGCCTATACACGCTTCTAGATGGAATCTTTGACACTGCAAGCATTTATGCTTGTAAATGTTATTCTCTATACTGCGTTTCAAGTTATGTATGGAAATGTCATTGTTGCTATGCAAAGTCGGTACCTGCTGGAGGGTTGCTATCTCTTCCGTTAATAGGGGATTCCGTGCTTCTTTGAAAAAATTGAAGAGACGATTATTACTTGTTATATTCTCCACTAAACGCCCTGTGGTCATTCCATCCTTCACGAGGTTTCCTTCTGCCATATCGCTATATAATCCAAGACACCCAAAAAGCGAACGTTGACTTACAAAATATACAAAACTGCCCAAATGAAGGAAACATGCTCCAATAAATAATCCAAGTAAAGTAAAATCAAACAATTAGATTTTATTCCAAAATTTTCCAAAAGGTAAGCGCTTTCACAATAACATGGTATTGCTTCATCAGACCAAAGATAACAGCAAGTAAATGTCCTTAAATAACAATTCAAAAATTAAACAGCCATTCAGAAACGTGCAAACCAAGCATCAATTACAGTTTAAAGACAAAGGCATTCTAATTCATGACTCAAAACCTGAGCGCACAAGTTCATTTAAACTAAATCATAAAGCATCAAGCTTTGATTAAATACCCATACAACACAATAGATATGTATATATGCATACTATGAAACCCAATTCTAAAATAAATATTGGTAAAATCAGAGTTATTATTACATATGCGTATATCCATATATATATAAAGCATAAATAAATAAATATGTTTTAACATGTACATAAAACACAACCTAAAATAATTTATACATACACATATATATATAAGTGCATGTATAATAAATGCATAACATAAAATAAAATAACATAACATATCTCAACAATAAAATAACTAATGATGATGTAAACCTTTTTTTGCATTTATTAACCATTCTAGATTTCAAAACAGGTTATCTTGTGATGAACGTGACTTTACATCGGGTTTGACTCAATTGGCAGCTGAATTTGAGAGTAGAGGGTATGGTAAAGATGAGGTTACTCAGATTTGTAGAGAGGTGACTAATGAGAGGCTGGACCAAGTTTACCCTTACTATAGTAATCGGCTCAGACATAGAACCATGGAATCATCTGTATTAGATCATGTACCTTTAGTCCTTACGTATACTCAAAATATTTCTAACATTCAATATATTATTAAGCAGAATTGGTCTATATTACTTACAGACCCTGATATTACAGCTATTGTGGGGAGTCAACCAACTTTCATATATAAGAATAAGAAGAATGTGAAACAGCTTTTATGCAATGGAAATGATAACATAATTTGTTCTTATTCAAATATCTTGCATGGGGCACGAAAGTGTAGGAAATGTGCCCATTGTCAATATATTGATGAGTCTAGGTTTTTTAGACACCCAGAGATGAGAAGGTTACGGGAACTGAGAACTCAAGCTAACTGTGATACAAAAAATGTAATATATTGTGCATATTGCATGTGCTGTTTCAAATTTTATATAGGAAAAACAAACAGACATCTCAGAGAGCGCATTAGAGACCACATATATTGCACTAACAAAGGTCTGGAATATAGTGCTTTAGCTAAGCACACTTTAAAGGAAGGACCACAACATACATTCTTATTCCAGGCACTACAAGTATTAGAACAGAACATCAGAATGGGTGATATTGTAAACAGAACTGAAACTCTAGAATTACAATGGATTTGAAGATTAGGTTCTCATAGGGGACATGGTCTAAATGACAGTGTTCCCCTTAAACCTGTTTTGAAATCTAGAAGGATTAATAAATGCAAAAAAGGTTTATATCATCATTAGTTATTATATTGTTGAGATATTTTATGTTATTTTATTTTATGTTATGCATTTATTATACATGCACTTATATATATGTGTATGTATAAATTATTTTAGGTTATGTTTTATGTATATGTTAAAACATATTTATTTATTTATTTATGCTTTATATATATGGATATATGCATATGTAATAATACAATACCTCTTATTTTACCAATATTTATTTTAGAATTGGTTTTCATAGTATGCATATATACAGATCTATTGTGTTGTATGGGTATTTAATCAAAACTTGATGCTTTATGGTTTAGTTTAAATGAACTTGTGCGCTCAGGTTTTGAGTCATGAATTAGAATGCCTTTGTCTTTAAACTGTAATTGATGCTTGGTTTTCACATTTCTGAATGGCTGTTTAATTTTTGAATTGTTATTTAAGTACATTTACTTGCTGTTATCTTTGGTCTGATGAAGCAATACCATGTTATTGTGAAAGCGCTTACCGTTTGGAAAATTTTGGAATAAAATCTAATCGTTTGATTTTACATTACTTGAATTATTTATTGGAGCATGTTTCCTTTATTTGGGCAGTTTTGTATAAGTTTATTTGTTTATTTAATGTTTGTTTACTAGGACAGTCTGACTGAGCAGTTGCCATTTTTCAGTGGAGGCCCAAGGGGAAAGCCATATACATTACAAATGATAAAACAAATTCAAAGCAAAGCAATACAAACATATACAGAGAAATAACTCATAGAGGTGTTTAGAATAACAGAGTTATGTTATATTGACATGTTAACAAGGTTCTTATAGTTGCTTCATATTCAGTGAAATATAAGTTATTCAGAAGAAATTGTTGCAGTATATAGGTTCATAGGTTCATAAGTAAGCACTAGGCTATCTGCCCGAGGGCATCTATAAGCCTAGCCAGAATGTGTTGGCTTTTGCCACTCCCTTCGATTAGTTCCCTGTGCCTCGGTCCAGCAGAGCCATTAGTTCCCTCTACCTGTGTCCAGCAGAGCCACTGCAGTGATCCCCTGGGTAAATTTTCTGTTTCCCATCCACTCGTCAAGAAGAGCTCTGCCGAATGTAGATTGGAATCCTGTTCCAAAGCATGGGGAGTCTCTGGGACAGGAATCTATCCCTCCAACACATCCTATTTATCATTGTGGTAAGGTTTAGATCCCTAGAGCATGTGGCTCTTGGGGATTTTTTTTTTTTTTTAGGTGGAGCATGTCCATCAATTCTGGGTTGGACATGGCCTTGTATGTCAGGCAGAGATCACCTCTGAGTAAGTGGTATGTAACCAAGTACAGCTGGAGTTTCTTCAGTCGGGCTGCATAGGACATATGTTTGAGGCCAGTAATCCTCTTGGTGAGGTACTTCTGTGATCTTTCCAGCTGTTGCAGGTGTCTTGTAAGGTACATCCCAAATGGGGTATTGCACTCTATGATGGGTCTGATGAGTGATTAGTAGAGGGCCACAATAACCTCTTTTGTTCTAGATGCTAACCCTTTTGTGATTAGGTGGGCCACATAGAAGTATTTTCTAACCACCTTGGCAATATGATTATCAAAGGAGAGATTACTATCTACTTGGGTCCCCAGATCCCTTATTACATTTTCTGTATTTAGGGGTCTACCATGTATGTGGTAGTTCGCGGGTACTTTGTTTTTTCCAAAGGGGATGACTATGCACTTTTTGGCATTTAGCTTGAGGCCATGATTTTGACACCAGGTATCTGTCTCAGTGAGACTCTTCTGAAGGATGTCTGTATCAGCTGGAGAGTCAATTATGGCCCCCAGTTTGCAGTCGTCTGTGAACTTGGTCAGCCATAGTCCTCCTGTGCTTGCCTGTACCTCTGAGAAGTATATACCAAACAGGAGGGTCCCAGGACTGAGCCCTGGGGGACACCATTTGTAACTGGTTTAGAGTCGGACCTAGAGCCTGCAACTCTCACTGTGTGGATTCTATCCATGAGCAAATTGGCAACCCATCTCGTGACGTAGGAGTTTATGTTCAGGCTGGTGAGCTTGTCTATAATACCAGAATGGGGAATGGTGTCAAAAGCCTTTGCGAGGTCTAGGTAGGCTGTGTGGACCTCCTTTCCCTCATCTAAAGCCTTGGTAACTGTCTCAAAGAAGTCCACCAGGTTTAGGAGGCATGATCTGCCCTTAACAAAGCCAAACTGGGTAGGGTCCAATGTTTGAAGGTTCCCAATGTCTCTGTTAATTAATGAATTCCATGATGATGCACTCCATAGCCTTGCAGACCAGGCTAGTCAGGCTTATAGGGCAATAGTTCCCAGGGTCCGTTGTGGCTCCACCTTTGTTGAGTGGGATAACCGTTGCTGTGTGCCACTCTATGGGTATGTAGCCTGTAGAGAGGCTGAGTTTGAACAGTGTGTTTAGGTGAGGGGTTAGTTCATTTTGGAGCTCGTGTAAGACATAGCCTGGGACACCATCTGGTCTGATTGAAGCTGTATTTTTGGCTTTGGATAGGGCTGTTTTAACCTGTGTGCCAGTGATTGCCGGGGCACTGCATTCTTCTGGTATGGTTATGTGCCCTTTAGGGGGTGAGATGGGGGTGAAGTTTGCACTAAACCTGTCTGCCAGAATGTTGGCAATATCAGTCGGTTCAGTGTATTTTGTGCCATTCTGCACTAACTCAGAGCAGATCTGAGAGTTTCCACTTAAATTCTTGACATAGCTAAAGAATGCTTTGTGGTTATCTTTGGAGTTTTTGGCAATTTTTCTTTTGAATGTCCACTTATTAAAGTATAGAAAACACACTGCCACAGCTAGGAATCACCCGTCGAAACTTTATTGAACAAAATCACAAACAGATTGAGCACTTTCTTCCCTTTAACCAGGAATTTCATCAGATTCCTAGCTGTGGCAGTGTGTTTTCTATACTTTAATAAGTGGACTTTATGCTGCTGGGCTCAACCGTGGAATTTTTCTTTCAAAGTTAGCTTTGGATGATTTTTTGAGGGATTGTAGTTTCTTGCTGATACTGATCAGGGATGACTTTCCTTTTTGGGATTTTACTCTTTTCTGCACTAGTTTCCTCCTTCTATTGTATAGCTTGTTTATGGCAGGGGTCCACCAGACTGGTTTCTTTTTCTTGGAGGAGTGAGTCTTGGTTTTGCTTGGGATAGCACGATCCATGCATTCTTGCAGGTGCTCATAGAGTGCCTTTGTAAGGGATTCAGCAGTTTGGACAGCATTGTCCTTTAGCATGGGAGCTGTGAACCTTTCCACCTTGGTCTTAAGTAACATGAAGTTTGGTTTTGAAATGTTTTTCACGGTGGTTTCCTTGATTGGGGGTGGGGGCGGAATGTAGATATCCAGAGTGATTAGTCTATGGTCTGATCTAACCAGCGAGGGGTTGACCTCCGGTGTAGAACACCAGTCACCCATGTTGGTGATGACCAGGTCCAATATGTTGTCACCTCTGGTGGGGGTGCTGACCAGTTGATCCAGTGCATTCGAGTTTATAAATTCTAGGAAGCGTTGGGCAAGGGAGTTAATACTTGTGTAGTTCTCTCAGTTAATGTTTGGATAATTGAAATCACCCAATATTAGGACATTTGGTAGGACCTTCATATTTTCCAGTGTCTCCAGAAATGCGGAATGGGGGTCCTGGGTCATGGTGGATGATCTGTAGCAAGCTACAATTTGAATTGAAGTTTTGCCCATTGTTAGTTGCACATGGATGATCTTTGAGGCATTGTGCTGTGCCACTAACCTGGAGGTTTGGGTATCCTTGATGAATATAGATACACCCCCACCTGTTGTGTTTCAGTCCGGGTTTTGGCAAAAGCCTTGGCCAGTATTCAAAAGCCTAAGGGAGACAGGTGCAAGCCATCTCTTGTGAAGCAATGTGGCTTATCGAGCATGTCATCCTAGGTGGACAGATACTGGATCCCCTTTGAATGACACCAGAAACTTAGCCAATTGTTGAAATTGATATTTTTTTCTTTATACTGTGGCATCATTCTTGGTGAGGGCAGGATGCTACTCAGGGTCAGAGTCATACTGGCCTGGGCTACGTGATCAGAGAGCTCTTCCATGTCTCTTTTCATATAGTCCAGGGAGGTACATCTCAGGTCATTCACACCAACATGGACAATGACAGAGTCATATTTGTACTTGTTCTGGAGTGACCTGAGTGCTTGTGTTATGTGGCAGATCCTGGAGCCCGACAGGCAGCTAACTGTAACCTTCAACTTGTCCAACCTAGTTAGTGGGACATCAGTGTGCCTGACTACAGAGTCACCTATTAGTAGTGTGTTGGGTATGTTATTTTGCCTTAAGGGCTGTGATTGCGTGGCTTACTGATTATGTGACGTATGTGTTTCATGGTTTGTGATGGGGTGTGGAGATTGCTTGGGTGTCTGCTCTGGAGGTCTCTGTTGCTTTTGCAGATTTTTATTTAGAGCCTCTGAGTATGTATTTGTGTATTTATGTGTGTTATTTGCCAGTGTTGGTTTAGTAGGTCTATGTGAGATTGGTGGTGTGCTGCAAATATTTTCCTTCTCTTCTTGACTGTCAGTTCCAGTCTTGGGTTGAGAGAGCTTTGCCTCCAGTTTGGCTGTATAATTGCATCTCTCGTCTATATTAGTGTTTGGTGGGATAGATATATGCTGAGATATATAAGAATACATTTTTCAAGTACATTATTTACAAAATTAATGTTTACAAGAATTCCTATAAGTAAATTTATTAGTGACTCTATACAGGACAAGGTCTTGTAGAGTAACTTTATTTAACCAGGAATTAGACAGGTGCATAGCCAGGAGTTAGATAGATGTGTTTTGAAGAGTATTTTGAATTGTGAGGGATACATTTTAAGAAGCTGAACAAAATGAAATGTAATCACAGTGTGTAAACATAGAGAAAATATGTAAAAAGTCGCACAGTTACAGATGCATCTCAGATATTATGCAGAGCCATAAAGCGATACCTTACATGATAATGCTGATTTCTTTTTGGCCTGGGTGGCTTGCCAGAAGAATATAATATTAAAGATTTATCTTGATTTATATTTTGTTTGTTTTACCACTGATTTTCACTGTTTGTCATTAGTAAATGATAGGTTGTAAACAGGCAGACTCTAGCCATCCCAAGGGGCATAATCAGCTAGAAATTTTCACAGACTTTAGACAGGGCAATCCAGGGCTTATCTGAAACAACCTAGTGCTGGTTTGTGATATATTGTGCAAGAGCTTAGTAAGAGAAGATTTATTTTGATTTATATGTTTTTTACCTCTGATTTTCTGTTTGTAGGAAGAAAGAAATAGATTGTAAATAGGCAACTGTTATGTTGCTTTGCTGTTATAATGAGCTGTGACTGTGAGCAACATACTACATGTGATGAATTTTAGTGTGACTGGCATCACTGACAAGGCAGGGCAGAGTGATGGCTTTATGAATTACTTTCCTTCGTACAAAGTTAGTTCAGTGTACTTAATTTAATATTTAATTTCATTTTGTTTGCATGATTTCCACATACAATTGACTTAAATCACTACTTGTTTTAATTTCTTTCAGTTCTATGATAACAGATTTTGATTATTCTTTTCTTTTAAAATTATTTCTTTATAGCTGAAAATGGATTCTTTAAAAGAGTATCCCATTAATAATTTGCTGAAGCCCAAGTATCTTGCATAGTGTACTAAATGCTATGTATATATATATGAAGATAACACCTGATAACAGTGGAAACTATGTTCCTAGTGACAAAAGTTGGATGATTTGCTTACTATTGTTTGTAGTAAATGTAGTCTTATTGAAGATTATTGCCCTTGTGCAATTGGCAAAGATTGGAAAGTTATTGTTATATATATTAATGACAGAGCTGATGAGATAAACAATATTAGACAAAGTGCAATTAGAACATGTTTAGGGAAGAAAGTGTCCAGTGTCAGTAGAAATCATTTGACTCCTATAAAACACGATATTACAGATGACTGCTTTGGAATTCAGGATGCAAGTATTCATTAATCTTGGGATTAATAGCATGCAAAAAGAAAAAAGAAAGGAAGAAGTATGCAACAAATAACTATGATGAAAAAGAGATTAATTAATGTCTATAATGCAAAGAGAATATATGCTAAAAAGTACGCACTGCTTTGTTATGTAACACACAGATTACAGGGAATGATAACACTGTTCAATCAGAAAACATTCAGTCTACAGAAAATGGCATATTTCTTTCCAAAAGAGAAGGTAGCAAAAAGAGACAAGGGTGGGTTAAAAGGAAAAATCAAAATTAAACTAGGAGGGATTGAAAAATATCACTAAGAAAAAAAGAGGAATAAGACCAAAGTTGGCAATATGGCTCAAGAAGTGGACATACAAAGACAGCTGGATAAGAATTGCACGCTTGCAAACTGAATAATGAAACAGTGATATTAACAAGACTAATGGTGACGATCATTCCCTTGTAAAAATTGATAGAGCAGACATTACAACTATAAGTGGGAGATTCTTCAGAACTGGTCAGAAATGGTATTCTAGTAATTGGAGAGCGAGTTATTAGGGGAAATGATACTTTTGCAGAGAATATAATGTTTTTATCTAATGTGGCCTCCTAGAAATCTATTGGAATAATAAGTAGCCTATAGATGGAACCATGAACAAGAAAGAAGTTTGAAATACTTAGGAAATTAATAGTAGAAACACCATTGTTGAAATGCTGTGCTGTCAATAACCCAGATATGTTACTAGTGGATGTAAGAAAGAATGATATAGGCGCTATGAACTTACAGGAAATAAACCAGTTGCCTATAGATCAACAGCATTTATAGATGCATAGAAAATGTAGGGTAGTTGTAGTAGACGTGAGGTTGCTTGTTTTTTTTTTTCATTCAGCTATAGACAAGTGTAGTCTTTGCTTCAGTTCTAGCATTTTTCTAGTCAGCGAATTAATTGTGCAAACCCAGGAGAAGTATATACCCTCAATCTTTGATGGTTATGACTTCTCTGCCATGTGATATTAAAATACATAGTATAGCCAGTTCATATTTACAATGCTCTTCAAACCATGAGTGTGTGCTTTTTAAGAGTGTTACAGATTTATATGGTCTGGGGAAGTTACAACCCAGAATGATAACCATATATGGAGTGATGTGAATTTTAACAGCTAGAGCTTGTCTTCCAGGAGTAACTGGAGTATTTGAGGCATGCAGTAAAAGAATGATATTTGTAAATATATATATATATATATATATATATATATATATATATATATATATATATATATATATATATGTGTGTGTGTGTGTGTGTGTCTACTTCACATGATTGAAATGTCAGTAGACCGACTTTTAAAATGGCAAGACCAGAAAAGCAAAAACCCACAAAGCTTATACTTTAAATACCCAAAGTACCCAAAACTGAAAGAGTAACATTCCGACTTATCTCCCAGTAAATGCAATTATGATATGAACAACTAACACCATAGCAACAGTACACTACCATTTAAAAAAAATAAACAATGTACCTAACCTCACCTACACCCCGCCCACCAACCAATACCTGCATAGACAAAGAAAATCCCACTGAATATTCATGATGGCATCTATAGCACTGACATGGCTATTCATTACATAGATAAATACAGTTATTCATTTTCTACTTTTACATTTTTGCAGGGGGCTGTCCCCTCCACACCCCGCAACCCCCCTGCAAGTTAAACATACCAACTCTGAGATCAAACTAGATTGCAGAAATGAGCCGATTTCCTGTTTCACTCAGCTTGGAAAGTTGGCATTTGAAATGTTCTGTCTTCTGAATGTTGGTATATTGAAGTTTCACTCATAAAAACTTTGCTTGTTTGGTCTAAGTATTTTAAAAGTTGGTCTACTGACAGAGGATATAAAATGTTTACACACCCCTGTTAAAATGCCAAGTTTTTTATTTTTTATATTTTTTCCCCTAACAGATTTGTTTGTTTTTCAATTGAATTGTACAGGTTATAGGTCACATTAAAGATGGGAAAAGTTTTGAAATGATTTATTTTGGTCTCATTTTTTATATCACAAAAACCTGGCATATTAACAGGGGTGTGTAAACTTTTTATATCCACTGTGTATATGTATATATATATATATATATATATATATATATATATATATATATACACACACACACACACACACACACACACACACACACACACACACACATACACCTTCCAACAGGAATAACAAAGGAAAAGTATTACTCCAGGTTGTTTAAACCTGAATGTTGCACTATACAAGAATGGTAAAAAAATACAGTCCTGGCACAAGGAAGCAATTCACATGAAACACTGCCTGAAGCTAGATGCATAAGAAGTAGCATTTTTACAGATATTGTATTCTTTCAGGGATAAGCTCAGATAAAAAAAGGAAGCAGGACTATAACATAAAGTATTTTTTATCACAGTGGGACATCTGGGATGTGCACAATCAACAAACTGGAAAAAAATGTGGAGTAAAGGAACAGGGTGATTGAAAGTGATTAACCTTGTTGTCATTTATTCAACTTAAACAGTCATTAATCTGGCTATGTAGGAAATGTACACTCATGTGAAGCAAATTGGAAGAGTCTACTATGGCAACTGTGTGTTAATGTGGAACAGAGTTGAAATTACTGGGGCAATTATTTGTTTACTTAATTTTTTAATTTGCTCACAGACATCTGAAGTGTACACAGTAACACATTGGATATAAATGCTGTGTGTAGAGGCTGTCTGTGGATGGCAATGATCAACTATGCTGTTATTTGCTAAAGCTAAGCATTCTGTTCTGGCTTTTGGGAAATAATGTCTGTTTTGGTGAAATAAGGGTGGATACTTTACTGTAGTTATTGCTTGTGTGAAACAAATTTTGAAAAATATTTTAGTAATTTTTGAATCACAGTTAGGCATCTGAGGTGTACACAGTCAACAAAATGGTTATAACTAGTAGTACAGGAGTGGTCTCTGGATTAAGGCTACTGACCCTGTTGTGTGCTCAAGTTAAATAGTCATTAATCTAGCTTTGCAAGACCAATATGTGTATCTTTGTGAAGAAATGTAGAATACCTTACTGTGGCTACTGTGTGCTTGTATGAAGCGAAGATGAAATCAATTGCTGTGGCCTTTTTTAGTCAGAATTAGACATAGAGTTGTACACAGTCAATACAGTGTATATAAGTGCTGGGGACAGGGACTGTCTGTGGATAAAATGACTGACCCTACTGTCATTTGCTTAAGATACACAGTCATTAATCTGGCATTGCAGGAGTAATGTGTATTTGGGCAAAACAAGTAGGAATACTTTGCTGTATATACTGTATGTTTTTTGTGAAACAGTTGAAAAACATTACAGTGGACATGTTTGACCAAAATTAGACATTTGAAGTGCACACAGTTAACAGAGCAACTATAATTTATTGGTATGGGAGCTGCCTATGGCTGAACATGATTGGATCTACTGTAACTTGAGCACGTTAAACAGTCATTATTGCTTTGCAAAATTAGTCAGCCTTTGTGAGAAGTAAACTGGAACTCTTTAATGTGATTACTGTATATTTTTCTAAAGCTGAAAAGCATTAATGTGTCCATTTTACATCACAATCAGACATCTGATATGCACACAGTCAACAAAGTGGCTATAATTGCTGGGTATATGGACTTTCTATGGATGAAAATGATCATAGTATGATGCAATCAGGTTAAACAGTCACTAGTCTGGTCAACCGCTCTACTCCTTCACCATCGCCAAACTATAGAACTCACTTCCACCTTCTATAAGAAACACAAGCAGCACCATCACCTTCAAACAAATACTGAAAAATCATCTCAACTCTTCCAGGCTATGTACCTGCTTTATAATCTAACCTCCTCCTTCTCCTTAGATGATAACTAAAATGTTTTTTGCTACTCCTGATTGATATTTTCTCCATAATTATTATTTTTCATCACTTGATACTGGTACAATAATGCTGATTAATATATCTCTATTTATACGTCTCTGAATTAATTAATCTGGCAACCAGCAAAATTCCTGCTTTTATGTATATATTCTGTACATATTACTGTAATCACTATATGTAACATGGTATCTACTTTTATATCAATTAATGTTTAATATTTTCTGTATATATGTTCTTGTTGGAGCTTTTCTCCCCAGGCCTCCACTGAGAATGGGCTCTTTTTGGCCCAGTGGACTTTCCCAGTAAACAAATGCAATAAATAAATAAATAAATAAATAAATAAATAATGCTTAAATCTACACACCAAATCCATATGAGATTTAAAACATCTTTTTGATGTTTTTTTTTTTTGCTGACCCTAAAAAAAATGTTGTTGTATATGAATTAACAAGTTAAAAAATGAATGGAATCAAACTTGCTAGTACTGTTACAAATATTAATATTGTTCCCTTTCCTTTAGAGTTACTACATTGATTCATCATAAACAGTAAACATTAAAAAAGTTCCTTGATAGCAAATTTTGCTAATACTTGCAGGTTGTTGTAACATTTGACTATGACTATATACCCTAAAATGTAATTTCATGACAAGGTCAATAAAAAGGCTGAACATGCATGCCCACAGCTAGTGGGGTATAGCTTTATTGGCTTGAAAGTTACCATAAAGACTTAAAAAGTAAAAAATTCATGGTCATTCAAAACCCATGTGACTGAAACACTTGATGTTCTTAAGGGGTCATTTGCATATATCCCACGGGCCACCATTGCAGGAGGTTTATCATATCACACAGTGAAAACTCTAGGTTGCTTGGGTTTCCTTTCAGTTTTTACTGAATAGTTTGTGTGACCTTTTTACCCTTTGGTTGGATGTTTGTTGGGATATTTTGCAGGCACCTTAAAGTCTAGATTCAGAGGTGTCTAGCATAGTATCCTTTTACACTTTTACTAATTTCAGTTACTTTTCAGACATAATGGGTCTTATAGACACGAGATATCCTTGTTATGTCATTATATTTGCCTTAGGAATACCCTTACATTACAACATTAACAACAACAAAGAGATCAGGGTTGATGCTCTGTTTGTCTTTTACACATAATATCTGCTGTTCAGCTGTTGCATCCTGACAGTATATGCTTATTCATCACGCATGAGTAAATTAGTGCATATAATGCATAATGCAGCATTTAAAACTGTTGCGCTGTGTTAAAACTGGGTCTAACTACAAGATTACAGAAAGCACCAGCATTTCCTCCTGCCTAATGTCCTAATTCCGGAAATCTAGTGTTGGCTGTGAGTATCACGTCAGCAGAACAGTTATAAAGAGTAGGCTAAATTTACAGGAGCATGCCATCTCATTAAAATGTATAGGAGCCTGCCATCTCATTACATTCTAAATATACAGGCGTGTGCCATCTCATTACATTCTAAATATACAGGCGTGTGCCATCTCATTACATTCTAAATGTATAGGAGCATACCATCTTATTACATTCTAAACTGACAGGAACATGCCACCTCATTGCATTCTAAATGTACAGGTGCGTACCATCTCATTACATTCTAAATGTATAGGAGCATCCCATCTTATTACATTCTAAACATACAGGAGCATGCCATCTCATAACATTCTACATGTATAGGAGCATGCCATTTCATTACATTGTAAATGTACAGGACTGTGCCATCTCATTACATTCTAAATGTATGGGAGCATGCCATCTTATTACATTCTAAATGTACAGGAGCATGCCGTCTTATTACATTCTAAATGTATAGGCTTGTGCCATCTCATTACATTCTAAATGTATAGGAGCATGCCATCTTATTACATTATAAACATACAGGAGCATGCCATCTCATTACATTCTAAATGTACAGGCATGTGCCATCTCATTACATTCTAAATGTATAGGAGTATGCCATTTCATTTACATTGTAAACGTACAGGACTGTTCCATCTCATTACATTCTAAATGTATGGGAGCATGCCATCTTATTACATTCTAAATGTACAGGAGCATGCCATCTCGTTACATTCTAAATATACAGGCGCGTGCCATCTCATTACATTCTAAATGTACAGATGGTTGCCATCTCATTACATTCTAAATATACAGGTGCGTGCCATCTCATATCATTCTAAATGTACAGGTGCGTGCCGTCTCATTACATTCTAAATGTATAGGAGCATGCCATCTTATTACATTATAAACATACAGGAGCATGCCATCTCATTACATTCTAAATGTACAGGCATGTGCCATCTCATTACATTCTAAATGTATAGGAGCATGCCATTTCATTACATTGTAAACGTACAGGACTGTTCCATCTCATTACATTCTAAATGTATGGGAGCATGCCATCTTATTATATTCTAAATGTACAGGATCATGCCATCTCATTACATTCTAATTGTACAGCAGCATGCCGTCTTATTACATTCTAAATGTACAGATGGTTGCCATCTCATTACATTCTAAATATACAGGCACATGCCATCTCATTACATTCTAAATGTACAGGTGAGTGCCATCTCATTACATTCTAAATGTATAGGAGCATGCCATCTTATTACATTATAAACATACAGGAGCATGCCATCTCATTACATTCTAAATGTACAGGCATGTGCCATCTCATTACATTCTAAATGTATAGGAGCATGCCATCTTATTCCATTCTAAATATACAGGAGCATGCCATCTCATTGCATTCTAAATATACAGGAGCATGCCATCTCATTACATTCTAAATGTTCGGGTGCATACCATCTCATTACATTCTAAATGTATAAGAGCATGCCATCTTATTACATTGTAAATTTACAGGAGCATGCCATCTCATTACATTCTAAATGTAGAGGAGCATGCCATCCCATTACATTGTATACATACAGGAGTGTGCCATCTCATTACATTCTAAATGTACAGATGGTTGCCATCTCATTACATTCTAAATATACAGGCACATGCCATCTCATTACATTCTAAATGTACAGGTGAGTGCCATCTCATTACATTCTAAATATACAGGCGCATGCCATCTTATTACATTCTAAATATACATGCACGTGCCATCTCATTACATTCTAAATGTACAGGTGCTTGCCATCTCATTACATTCTAAATGTACAGGAGCATGCCATCTCATTACATTCTACTTGTACAGGAGCATGCCGTCTTATTACTTTCTAACTGTAAAGGCATGTGCCATCTCATTACATTCTAAATGTACTGGAGTGTGCCATCTCATTACATTGTAAATGTATAGGAGTATGCCATTTCATTACATTGTAGACGTACAGGAGTGTGCCATCTCATTACATTCTAAATGTACAGGAGCATGCCATCTCATTACATTCTAATTGTACAGGAGCATGCCGTCTTATTATATTCTAAATGTACAGGCTTGTGCCATCTCATTACATTCTAAATGTACATGAGTGTGCCATCTCATTGCATTCTAAATGTACAGGAGCATGTCACTCCATTACATTCTAATTGTAAAGGAGCATGCCATCTTATTACATTCTAAATGTATAGGCTTGTGCCATATCATTACATTCTAAATGTGCAAGCTTTTGCCATCTCATTACATTCTAAATGTACATAAGTGCACCATCTCATTGCATTGTAAATGTATAGTGGCATACCATCTCATGACATTCTAAATGTATAGGGGCATGCCATTTCATTACATTCTAAATGTACAGGCATGTGCCATCTCATTACATTCTAAATATGCAGGCGCATGCCATCTCATTACATTCTAAATATATAGGTGCATGCCATCTCATTACATTCTAAATGTATAGGAGCATGCCATCTTTTTACTTTATAAACATACAGGAGCATGCCATCTCATTACATTCTAAATGTACAGGCAAGTGCCATCTCATTTCATTCTAAATGTATAGGAGCATGCCATCTTATTCCACTCTAAATGTACAGGAGCATGCCATTTCATTACATTCTAAATTTACAGGTCCATGCCATCTCATTACATTCTAAATATACGGGTGCATACCATCTAATTACATTCAAAATGTATAGGAGCATGCCATCTTATTGCATTCTAAATGTACAGGAGTGGGCAATCTCATTACATTGTAAATGTATAGTGGCATACCATCTCATAACATTCTAAATGTATAGGAGTATGCCATTTCATTATATTGTAGAAGTACAGAAGTGTGCCATCTCATTACATTCTAATTGTACAGGAGCGTGCTGTCTTATTACTTTCTAAATGTAGAGGCTTGTGCCATCTCATAACAATCTAAATGTACAGGAGTGTGCCATCTCATTACATTCTGAATGTATGGGAGCATGCCATCTTATTGCATTCTAAATATACAGGTGCATACCATCTCATTACATTCTAAATGTATAAGAGCATGCCATCTTATTACATTGTAAATTTACAGGAGCATGCCATCTCATTACATTCTAAATGTAGAGGAGCATGCCATCCCATTACATTCTATACGTACAGGAGTGTGCCATCTCATTACATTGTAAATGTATAGTGGCATACCATCTCATAACATTCTAAATGTATAGGAGTATGCCATTTCATTACATTGGAGAAGTACAGGAGTGTGCCATCTCATTACATTCTAAATGTACAGGTGCGTGCCATCTCATTACATTGTAAATGTATAGTGGCATACCATCTCATAACATTCTAAATGTATAGGAGTATGCCATTTCATTACATTGGAGAAGTACAGGAGTGTGCCATCTCATTACATTCTAAATGTACAGGTGTGTGCCATCTCATTACATTCTAAATACATAGGAGCATGCCATCTCATTACATTCTAAACATATAGGAGCATGCCATCTCATTACATTCTAATTGAACAGGAGCATGCCATCTTATTATATTCTAAATGTACAGGCTTGTGCCATCTCATTACAATCTAAATGTACAGGAGTGTGCCATCTCATTACATTCTAAATGTATGGGAGCATTTCATGTTATTACATTCTAATTGTACAGGCATGTACCATCTCATTACATTCTAAATGTACAGAAGTGTGCCATCTCTTTACATTCTAATTGTACAGGAGCATGCCTTCTTATTACATTCTAAATGTACAGGCTTGTGCCATCTCATTACATTCTAAATGTACAGGAGTGTGCCATCTTATTACATTCTAAATGTATTGGGGAATACCGTCTCATAACATTCTAAATGTATAGGAGCATGCTATTTCATTACATTCTAAACGTACAGGCGTGTGCCATCTCATTAGATTCTAAATGTACAGGAGCATGCCATCTCATTACATTCTAAATGTTCAGGAGCATGCCATCTCATTACATTCTAAATGTATAGGTGCGTGCCATCTCGTTACATTCTAAATATACAGGCACGTGTCATCTCATTACATTCTAAGTGTATAAGAGCATGCCATCTTATTACATTCTAAACATACAGGAGCATGCCATCTCATTACATTCTAAATGTACAGGAGTGTGCCATCTTATTACATTCTAAATGTACAGGAGTGTGCCATCTCATTACATTGTAAATGTATAGTGGCATACCATGTCATAACATTATAAATGTACAAGAGTATGCCATTTCATTACATTGTAGACGTACAGGACTGTGCCATCTCATTACATTCTAAATGTACAGGCACATGCCATCTCATTACATTCTAAATGTACAGGTGTGTGCCATTTCATTACATTCTAAATGTATAGGAGCATGCCATCTTATTACATTCTAAATGTACAGGAGCATGCCATCTCATTACATTCTAAATGTACAGGAGCATGCCATCTCTTTACATTCTAATTGTACAGGAGCATGCCTTCTTATTACATTCTAAATGTACAGGCTTGTGCCATCTCATTACATTCTAAATGTACAGGAGTGTGCCATCTCAATACATTCTAAATGTATTGGGGAATACCGTCTCATAACATTCTAAATGTATAGGAGCATGCCATTTCATTACATTCTAAACGTACAGGTGTGTGCCATCTCATTACATTCTAAATGTACAGGTGCATGACATCTCAGAACATTCTAAATGTACAGGAGCATGCCATCTCATTACATTCTAAATGTTCAGGAGCATGCCATCTTATTACATTCTAAATGTATAGGTGCGTGCCATCTCGTTACATTCTAAATATACAGGCATGTGCCATCTCATTACATTCTAAATATACAGGCACGTGCCATCTCATTACATTCTAAGTGTATAGGAGCATGCCATCTTATTACATTCTAAACATACAGGAGCATGCCATCTCATTACATTCTAAATGTATTGGGGAATACCATCTCATAACATTCTAAATGTATAGGAGCATGCCATTTCATTACATTCTAAACAAACAGGAGTGTGCCATCTCATTACATTCTAAATGTCCAGGTGCATGCCATCTCAGAACATTCTAAATGTACAGGAGCATGCCATCTCATTACATTCTAAATGTACAAGCACATGCCATCTAATTACATTCTAAATATACAGGCACATGCCATCTCATTACATTCTAAATGTAGAGGTGCGTGCCATCTCATTGCATTCTAAATGTACAGGCACGTGCCTCTCATTACTGTCTAAATGTATAGGAGCATGCCATCTTTTTCCTTTCTAAACGTTCAGGAGCATGCCATCTCATTACATTTTAAATATACAGGCACGTGCCATTTCATTACATTCTAAATATACAGGAGCGTGCCATCTCATTACATTCTAAATGTATAGGTGAGTGCCATCTCATTACATTCTAAATGTATAGGAGCATGCCTTCGTATTACATTCTAAACATATAGGAGCATGCCGTCCCATTACATTCTAAATGTACAAGCATGTGCCATCTCATTACATTCTACATGTATTGGGGAATACCATCTCATAACATTCTAAATATATGGGAGCATGCCATTTCATTACATTCTAAACATACAGGAGTGTGCCATCTCATTACATTCTAAATGTCCAGGTGCATGCCATCTCAGAACATTCTAAATGTACAGGAGCATGCCATCTCATTACATTCTAAATGTACAGGAGCATGCCATCTCATTACATTCTAAATGTACAGGCGCATGCCATCTTATTACATTCTAAATATACATGCACGTGCCATCTCATTACATTCTAAATGTACAGGTGCTTGCCATCTCATTACATTCTAAATGTATAGGAGCATGCCATCTTATTACATTCTAAACATCCAGGAGCATGCCATCTCATTACATTCTAAATGTACAAGAACATGCCATCTTATTACATTCTAAATGTACAGGAGCATGCCATCTCATTACATTCTACTTGTCCAGGAGCATGCCGTCTTATTACTTTCTAACTGTAAAGGCATGTGCCATCTCATTACATTCTAATTGTACTGGAGTATGCCATCTCATTACATTGTAAATGTATAGGAGTATGCCATTTCATTACATTGTAGACGTACAGGAGTGTGCCATCTCTTAACATTCTAAATGTACAGGAGCATGCCATCTCATTACATTCTAATTGTACAGGAGCATGCCATCTTATTATATTCTAAATGTACAGGCTTGTGCCATCTCATTACATTCTAAATATACAGGCGCGTGCCATCTCATTACATTCTAAATGTACAGGAGCATGCCACTCCATTACATTCTAATTGTAAAGGAGCATGCCGTCTTATTACATTCTAAATGTATAGGCTTGTGCCATATCATTGCATTCTAAATGTACAGGCTTGTGTCATCTCTTTACATTCTAAATGTACATGAGTGTGCCATCTCATTACATTGTAAATGTATAGTGGCATACCATCTCATGACATTCTAAATGTATAGGGGCATGCCATTTCATTACATTCTAAACGTACAGGCATGTGCCATCTCATTACATTCTAAATGTATAGGAGCATGCCATCTTATTCCATTCTAAACGTACAGGAGCATGCCATCTCATTACATTCTAAATATACAGGACCATGCCATCTCATTACATTCTAAATGTACGGGTGCATACCATCTAATTACATTCTAAATGTATAGGAGCATGCCATCTTATTGCATTCTAAATGTACAGGAGTGGGCAATCTCATTACATTGTAAATGTATAGTGGCATACCATCTCATAACATTCTAAATGTATAGGAGTATGCCATTTCATTATATTGTAGAAGTACAGAAGTGTGCCATCTCATTACATTCTAATTGTACAGGAGCGTGCCATCTCATTACATTCTGAATGTATGGGAGCATGCCATCTTATTGCATTCTAAATATACAGGTGCGTGCCATCTCATTACATTCTAAATGTATAGGACCATGCCGTCTTATTACATTGCAAATGCATAGTGGCATACCATCTCATAACATTCTAAATGTATAGAAGTATGACATTTCATTACATTGTAGACATACGGGACTGTGCCATTTCATTACATTCTAAATGTATAGGAGCATGCCATCTTATTCCATTCTAAATGTACAGGAGCATGCCATCTTCATTGCATTCTAATTGTACAGGAGCATGCCGTCTTATTACATTCTAAATGTACAGGCTTGTGCCATCTCATTACATTCTAAATGTACAGGAGTGTGCCATCTCATTACATTCTAAATGTATTGGAGCATGCCATGTTATTGCATTCTAAATGTACAAGTGCGTGCCATCTCATTACATTCTAAATGTATAGGAGTATGCCATTTCTTTACATTCTAAATATACAGGTATGTGCCATCTCATTACATTCTAAATGTATGTGGGAATGCCATCTCATAACATTCTAAATGTATAGGAGCATGCCATTTCTTTACATTCTAAATATACAGGCATGTGCCATCTCATTACATTCTAAATGTAAAGGAACATGCCATCTTATTACATTTTTAATGTACAGGAGCATGCCATCTCATCACATTCTAATTGTACTTGAGCATGCCATCTTATTACATTCTAAATGTACAGGCTTGTGCCATCTCATCACATTCTAATTGTACAGGAGCATGCCATCTTATTACATTCTAAATGTACAGGCTTGTGCCATCTCATTACATTTTAACTGTGCAGGAGTATGCCATCTCATTACATTCTAAATGTATTGGGGAATACCATATGATAACATTCTAAATGTATAGGAGCATGCCATTTCATTACATTCTAAATGTACAGGAGTGTGCCATCTCATTACATTCTAAATGTACAGGTGCATGCCATCTCAGAACATTCTAAATGTACAGGTGCATGCCATCTCAGAGCTCTCTAAATGTATAGGAGCATGCCATCTCATTACATTCTAAATGTACAGGCGCGTGCCATCTCATTACATTCTAAATGTACATGTGCATGCAATCTCATTACATTCTAAATGTATAGTAGCATGCCATCGTATTACATTCTAAAGATACAGGGGCATGCCATCTCATTACATTCTAAATGTACGGGTGCATACCATCTCAATACATTCGAAATGTACAAGAGCATGCCATCTTATTACATTTTAAATGTAGAGGAGCATGCCATCTCATTACATTCTAAATGTACATGTGCATGCAATCTCATTACATTCTAAATGTATAGTAGCATGCCATCTTATTACATTCTAAAGATACATGAGCATGCCATCTCATTGCATTCTAAATGTACATGTGCATGCAATCTCGTTACATTCTAAATGTATAGGAGCATGCCATCTTATTACATTCTAAACTTACAGGAGCATGCCATCTCATTACATTCTAAATGTACGGGTGCATACCATCTCAGTACATTCTAAATGGACAAGAGCATGCCATCTTATTACATTTTAAATGTAGAGGAGCATGCCATCTCATTACATTCTAAATGTACGGGTGCATACCATCTCAATACATTCTAAATGTACAAGAGCATGCCATCTTATTACATTTTAAATGTAGAGGAGCATGCCATCTCATTACATTCTAAATGTACAGGAGCATGCCATCTTATTACATTTTAAATGTAGAGGAGCATGCCATCTCATTACATTCTAAATGTACATGTGCATGCAATCTCATTACATTCTAAATGTATAGGAGCATGCCATCTTATTACATTCTAAACTTACAGGAGCATGCCATCTCATTACATTCTAAATGTACGGGTGCATACCATCTCAATACATTCTAAATGGACAAGAGCATGCCATCTTATTACATTTTAAATGTACATGTGCATGCAATCTCGTTACATTCTAAATGTATAGTAGCATGCCATCTTATTACATTCTAAAGATACATGAGCATGCCATCTCATTGCATTCTAAATGTACGGGTGCATACCATCTCAATACATTCGAAATGTACAAGAGCATGCCATCTTATTACATTCTAAATGTATAGGAGCATGCCATCTCATTACATTCTAAATGTACATGTGCATGCAATCTCATTACATTCTAAATGTATAGGAGCATGCCATCTTATTACATTCTAAACTTACAGGAGCATGCCATCTCATTACATTCTAAATGTACGGGTGCATACCATCTCAATACATTCTAAATGTACAAGAGCATGCCATCTTATTACATTTTAAATGTAGAGGAGCATGCCATCTCATTACATTCTAAATGTACATGTGCATGCAATCTCATTACATTCTAAATGTACAGGTGTGTGCCATCTCATTACATTCTAAATGTATAGGAGCATGCCATCTTATTACATTCTAAACTTACAGGAGCATGCCATCTCATTACATTCTAAATGTATAGGAGCATGCCATCTCATTACATTCTAAACTTACAGGAGCATGCCATCTCATTACATTCTAAATGTACGGGTGCATACCATCTCAATACATTCGAAATGTACAAGAGCATGCCATCTTATTACATTTTAAATGTAGAGGAGCATGCCATCTCATTACATTCTAAATGTACATGTGCATGCAATCTCATTACATTCTAAATGTACAGGAGCATGCCATCTTATTACATTTTAAATGTACAGGAGCATGCCATCTCATTACATTCTAAATGTACATGTGCATGCAATCTCATTACATTCTAAATGTATAGTAGCATGCCATCTTATTACATTCTAAAGATACATGAGCATGCCATCTCATTGCATTCTAAATGTACGGGTGCATACCATCTCAATACATTGTAAATGTACAAGAGCATGCCATCTTATTACATTTTCAATGTAGAGGAGCATGCCATCTCATTACATTCTAAATGTACGGGTGCATACCATCTCATTACATTCTACTTGTACAGGAGCATGCCATCTTATTACTTTCTAACTGTAAAGGCATGTGCCATCTCATTAAATTCTAAATGTACTGGAGTGTGCCATCTCATTTCATTGTAAATGTAAGGTGGCATACCATCTCATAACATTCTAAGTGTATAGGAGTATGCAATTTCATTACATTGTAGATATACAGGAGTGTGCCATCTCATTACATTCTAAATGTATAGGTGAGTGCCATCTCATTACATTCTAAATGTACAGAAACATGCCATCTTATTACATTCTAAACATATAGGAGCATGCCATCTCATTACATTCTAAATGTACAGGAACATGCCATCTCATTACATTCTAAATGTACAGGCATGTGCCATCTCATTACATTCTATATGTATTGGGGAATACCATCTCTTAACATTCTAAATGTATAGGAGCATGCCATTTCATTACATTCTAAATGTAAACGAGTGTGCCATCTCATTACATTCTAAATGTACAGGTGCATGCCATCTTAGAGCTGTCTAAATGTACAGGAGCATGCCATCTCATTACATTCTAAATGTACAGGCGCGTGCCATCTCATTACATTCTAAATATACAGGAGCGTGTAATCTCATTATATTCTAAATGTATAGGAGCATGCCATCTTATTACATTCTAAACATACAGGAGCATGCCATCTCATTACATTCTAAATGTAGAGGAGCATGCCATCTCATTACATTCTAATTGTACAGGAGCATGCCATCTTATTATATTCTAAATGTACAGGCTTGTGCCATCTCATTACATTCTAAATGTACAGGAGTGTGCTATCTCATTACATTGTAAATGTATAGTGTCATACCATCTCATAACATTCTAAATGTATGTGAGCATGCCATCTTACTACATTCTAAATGTACAGGTATGTGCCATCTCATTACATTCTAAATGTATAGGACCATGCCATCTTACTACATTCTAATTGTACAGGAGCATGCCATATTATTACTTTCTAACTGTACAGGCCTGTGCCATCTCATTACATTCTAAATGTACAGGAGTGTGCCATCTCATTACATTGTAAATGTATAGTGGCATACCATCTCATAACATTCTAAATGTATAGGAGTATGCCATTTCCTTACATTGTAGACATACAGGACTGTGCCATTTCTTAACATTCTAAATGTACAGGTGTTTGCAATCTCATTAAATTCTAAATGTATAGGAACATGCCATGTTATTACATTCTAAATGTACAGGAGCATGCCATCTCATCACGTTCTAATTGTACAGGAGCATGCTGTCTTATTACATTCTAAATGTACAGGCTTGTGCCATTTCTTTACATTCTAAATGTACAGGAGTGTGCCATCTCATTACATTCTAAATGTATTGGGGAATACTGTCTCATAACATTCTAAATTTATAGGAGCATGCCATTTCATTACATTCTAAACGTACAGGAGTGTGCCATCTCATTACATTCTAAATGTACAGGCGCGTGCCATCTCATTGCATTCTAAATGTACAGGCGCGTGCCATCTCAATACATTCTAAATGTACAGGTGTGTGCCATCTCATTACATTCTAAATGTATAGGAGCATGCCATCTTATTACATTCTAAACATACAGGAGCATGCCATCTCATTATATTCTAAATGTACAGGAGTGTGCCATCTCATTACATTCTAAATGTACAGGTGCATGCCATCTCATAACATTCTAAATGTACAGGAGCATGCCATCTCATTACATTCTAAAAGTACAGGTGTGTGCCATCTCATTACATTCTCAATGTATAGGAACATGCCATCTTATTACATTCTAAACATACAGGAGCATGCCATCTCATTACATTCTAAATGTACAAGCACATGCCATCTCATTACATTCTAAATGTATAGGAGCATGCCATCTTATTCCATTCTAAACGTACAGGAGCATGCCATCTCATTACATTCTAAATATACAGGCGCATGCCATTTCATTACATTCTCAATGTACAGGAGCATACGATCTTATTACATTCTAAACTTACAGAAGCATACCATCTCATTACATTCTAAATGTATAAGGAGCATGCCATCTTATTACATTCTAAACATACAGGAGCATGCCATCTCATTACATTCTAAATGTACAGGCACATGCCATCTCATAACATTCTAAATGTATGGGAGCATGCCATTTCATTACATTCTAAATGTACAGGAGTGTGCCATCTTAGAGCATTCTAAATGTACTGGAGCATGCCATCTCATTACATTCTAAATGTACAGGAAAGTGCCATCTCATTACATTCTAAATGTATAGGGGCATGCCATCTTATTTCATTCTAAACTTACAGGAGCATGCCATCTCATTATATTCTAAATGTACGGGTGCATACCATCTCATTACATTCTAAATGTATAGGTGCATGCCAACTTATTCCATTCTAAACTTACAGGAGCATGCCATCTCATTACATTCTAAATGTACAGGCGAGTGCTGTCTCAATACATTCTAAATATACAGGTGCATGCCATCTTATAACATTCTAAACTTACAGGAGCATGCCATCTCATTACATTCTAAATGTACAGGCAAGTGCCATCTCATTACATTCTAAATGTATAGGAGCATGCCATCTTATTCCTTTCTAAACTTACAGGAGCATGCCATCTCATTTCTTTCTAAATGTACAGGTGCATACCATCTCATTACATTCTAAATGCATAGGTGCATGCTAACTTATTACATTCTAAACCTACAGGAGTATGCCATCTCATTACATTCTAAATGTACAGGCAAATGCCATCTCATTACATTCTAAATGTATAGGAGCATGCCATCTTCTTCCATTCTAAACTTACAGGAGCATGCCATCTCATTACATTCTAAATGTACAGGCACATGCCATCTCATTACATTCTATATGTATTGGGGAATACTTTATAACATTCTAAATGTATGGGAGCATGCCATTTCATTACATGTTAAATGTACAGGAGTGTGCTATCTCATTACATTCTAAATGTACAGGTGCGTGCCATCTCATTACATTCTAAATGTATAGGAGCATGCCAACTTATTACGTTCTAAACCTACAGGAGTATGCCATCTCATTACATTCTAAATGTACAGGCAAGTGCCATCTCATTACATTCTAAATGTATAGGAGCATGCCATCTCATTACATTCTAAATGTACATGTGCATGCAATCTCGTTACATTCTAAATGTATAGGAGCATGCCATCTTATTACATTCTAAACTTACAGGAGCATGCCATCTCATTACATTCTAAATGTACGGGTGCATACCATCTCAATACATTCTAAATGGACAAGAGCATGCCATCTTATTACATTTTAAATGTAGAGGAGCATGCCATCTCATTACATTCTACTTGTACAGGAGCATGCCATCTTATTACTTTCTAACTGTAAAGGCATGTGCCATCTCATTAAATTCTAAATGTACAGGAGTGTGCCATCTCATTTCATTGTAAATGTAAGGTGGCATACCATCTCATAACATTCTAAGTGTATAGGAGTATGCCATTTCATTACATTGTAGATATACAGGAGTGTGCCATCTCATTACATTCTAAATGTATAGGTGAGTGCCATCTCATTACATTCTAAATGTACAGGAACATGCCATCTTATTACATTCTAAACATATAGGAGCATGCCATCTCATTACATTCTAAATGTACAGGCATGTGCCATCTCATTACATTCTATATGTATTGGGGAATACCATCTCTTAACATTCTAAATGTATAGGAGCATGCCATTTCATTACATTCTAAATGTAAACGAGTGTGCCATCTCATTACATTCTAAATGTACAGGTGCATGCCATCTTAGAGCTGTCTAAATGTACAGGAGCATGCCATCTCATTACATTCTAAATGTACAGGCGCGTGCCATCTCATTACATTCTAAATATACAGGAGCGTGCCATCTCATTACATTCTAAATGTACAGGTGCGTGTAATCTCATTATATTCTAAATGTATAGGAGCATGCCATCTTATTACATTCTAAACATACAGGAGCATGCCATCTCATTACATTCTAAATGTAGAGGAGCATGCCATCTCATTACATTCTACTTGTACAGGAGCATGCCATCTTATTATATTATAAATGTACAGGCTTGTGCCATCTCATTACATTCTAAATGTACAGGAGTGTGCTATCTCATTACATTGTAAATGTATAGTGTCATACCATCTCATAACATTCTAAATGTATGTGAGCATGCCATCTTACTACATTCTAAATGTACAGGTATGTGCCATCTCATTACATTCTAAATGTATAGGACCATGCCATCTTACTACATTCTAATTGTGCAGGAGCATGCCATATTATTACTTTCTAACTGTACAGGCCTGTGCCATCTCATTACATTCTAAATGTACAGGAGTGTGCCATCTCATTACATTGTAAATGTATAGTGGCATACCATCTCATAACATTCTAAATGTATAGGAGTATGCCATTTCCTTACATTGTAGACGTACAGGACTGTGCCATTTCTTTACATTCTAAATGTACAGGTGTGTGCCATCTCATTAAATTCTAAATGTATAGGAACATGCCATGTTATTACATTCTAAATGTACAGGAGCATGCCATCTCATCACGTTCTAATTGTACAGGAGCATGCCGTCTTATTACATTCTAAATGTACAGGCTTGTGCCATTTCTTTACATTCTAAATGTACAGGAGTGTGCCATCTCATTACATTCTAAATGTATTGGGGAATACTGTCTCATAACATTCTAAATTTATAGGAGCATGCCATTTCATTACATTCTAAACGTACAGGAGTGTGCCATCTCATTACATTCTAAATGTACAGGCGCGTGCCATCTCATTGCATTCTAAATGTACAGGCGCGTGCCATCTCAATACATTCTAAATGTACAGGTGTGTGCCATCTCATTACATTCTAAATGTATAGGAGCATGCCATCTTATTACATTCTAAACATACAGGAGCATGCCATCTCATTATATTCTAAATGTACAGGAGTGTGCCATCTCATTACATTCTAAATGTACAGGTGCATGCCATCTCATAACATTCTAAATGTACAGGAGCATGCCATCTCATTACATTCTAAAAGTACAGGTGTGTGCCATCTCATTACATTCTCAATGTATAGGAACATGCCATCTTATTACATTCTAAACATACAGGAGCATGCCATCTCATTACATTCTAAATGTACAAGCACATGCCATCTCATTACATTCTAAATGTATAGGAGCATGCCATCTTATTCCATTCTAAACGTACAGGAGCATGCCATCTCATTACATTCTATATATACAGGTGCATGCCATTTCCTTACATTCTCAATGTACAGGAGCATACGATCGTATTACATTCTAAACTTACAGAAGCATACCATCTCATTACATTCTAAATGTATAAGGAGCATGCCATCTTATTACATTCTAAACATACAGGAGCATGCCATCTCTTTACATTCTAAATGTACAGGCACATGCCATCTCCAAACATTCTAAATGTATGGGAGCATGCCATTTCATTACATTCTAAATGTACAGGAGTGGGCCATCTTAGAGCATTCTAAATGTACAGGAGCATGCCATCTCATTACATTCTAAATGTACAGGAAAGTGCCATCTCATTACATTCTAAATGTATAGGGGCATGCCATCTTATTTCATTCTAAACTTACAGGAGCATGCCATCTCATTATATTCTAAATGTATGGGTGCATACCATCTCATTACATTCTAAATGTATAGGTGCATGCCAACTTATTCCATTCTAAACTTACAGGAGCATGCCATCTCATTACATTCTAAATGTACAGGCGAGTGCTGTCTCAATACATTCTAAATATACAGGTGCATGCCATCTCATTACATTCTAAATGTACAGGTGCGTGCCATCTCATTACATTCTAAATGTATAGGAGCATGCCATCTTATAACATTCTAAACTTACAGGAGCATGCCATCTCATTACATTCTAAATGTACAGGCAAGTGCCATCTCATTACATTCTAAATGTATAGGAGCATGCCATCTTATTCCTTTCTAAACTTACAGGAGCATGCCATCTCATTTCATTCTAAATGTACGGGTGCATACCATCTCATTACATTCTAAATGCATAGGTGCATGCCAACTTATTACATTCTAAACCTACAGGAGTATGCCATCTCATTACATTCTAAATGTACAGGCAAATGCCATCTCATTACATTCTAAATGTATAGGAGCATGCCATCTTATTCCATTCTAAACTTACAGGAGCATGCCATCTCATTACATTCTAAATGTACAGGCACATGCCATCTCATTACATTCTATATGTATTGGGGAATACTTTATAACATTCTAAATGTATGGGAGCATGCCATTTCATTACATGTTAAATGTACAGGAGTGTGCTATCTCATTACATTCTAAATGTATAGGTGCGTGCCATCTCATTACATTCTAAATGTATAGGAGCATGCCAACTTATTACGTTCTAAACCTACAGGAGTATGCCATCTCATTACATTCTAAATGTACAGGCAAGTGCCATCTCATTACATTCTAAATGTATAGGAGCATGCCATCTTATTCCGTTCTAAACTTACAGGAGCATGCCATCTCATTACATTCTAAATGTATAGTTGAGTGCCATCTCATTACATTCTAAATGTACAGGAATATGTCATCTTATTACATTCTAAACATACAGGAGCATGCCATCTCATTACATTCTAAATGTGCAGGCAAGTGCCATCTCATTACATTCTATATGTATTGGGGAATACCATCTCATAACATTCTAAATGTATGGGAGCATGCCATTTCATTACATTCTAAATGTAAACGAGTGTGCCATCTCATTACATTCTAAATATACAGGCGCGTGCCATCTCATTACATTCTAAATGTACAGGTGTATGCAATCTCATTACATTCTAAATGTACAGGAGCATGCCATCTTTTCCATTCTAAACTTACAGTAGCATGCCATCTCATTACATTCTAAACGTATGGGTGCATACCATCTCATTACATTCTGAATATACAAGAGCATGCCATCTGATTACATTCTAAATGTACAGGAACATGCCGTCTTATTACTTTCTAACTGTACAGGCTTGTGCCATCTCATTACATTTTAAATGTATGGGACCATGCCATCTTATTGCATTCTAAATGTACAGGTGCGTGCCATCTCATTACATTCTAAATGTATAGGAGCATGCCATCTTTTTACATTCTAGTTGTACTGGAGCATGCCGTCTTATTACTTTCTAACTGTACAGGCGTGTGCCATCTTATTACATTCTAAATGTATAAGAGTGTGCCATCTCATTACATTGTAAATGTATAGTGGCATACCATCTCATAACATTGTAAATGTATAGGAGTATGCTTTTTTCCATTATAGACATACAAGACTGTGCCATTTCTACATTCTAAATGTACAGGCTTGTGCCATCTCATTACATTCTAATTGTACAGGAGCATGCCGTCTTATTACATTCTAAATGTACAGGCTTGTGCCATTTCATTGCATTCTAAATGTACAGGAGTGTGCCATCTCATTACATTCTAAATGTATTGGGGAATACCGTCTCATAACATTCTAAATGTATAGGAGCATGCCATTTCATTACATTCTAAACGTACAGGAGTGTGCCATCTCATTACATTCTAAATGTAAAGGTGCATGTCATCTCAAAACATTCTAAATGTACAGGAGCATGCCATCTCATTGCATTCTAAATGTACAGGCGCGTGCCATCTCAATACATTCTAAATGTACAGGTGTGTGCCATCTCATTACATTCTAAATGTATAGGAGCATGCCATCTTATTACATTCTAAACATATAGGAGCATGCCATCTCATTACATTCAAAATGTACAGGAGTGTGCCATCTCATTACATTCTATATGTTTTGGGGAATATCGTCTCATAACATTCTAATTGTATAGGAGCATGCCATTTAATTAAATTCTAGACGTACAGGAGTGTGCCATCTCATTACATTCTAAATGTACAGGTGCATGCCATCTCATAACATTCTAAATGTACAGGAGCATGCCATCTCATTACATTCTAAATGTACAGGCGATTGCCATCTTTTTACATTCTAAATATACAGGCACATACCATCTCATTACATTCTAAATGTACAGGTGTGTGCCATCTCATTACATTCTCAATGTATAGGAACATGCCATCTTATTACATTATAAACATACAGGAGCATGCCATCTCATTACATTCTAAATATACAGGTGCATGCCATTTCATTACATTCTCAATGTACAGGAGCATACGATCTTATTACATTCTAAACTTACAGAAGCATACCATCTCATTACATTCTAAATGTATAGGCACGTGCCATCTCATTACATTCTAAATGTACAGGTTCGTGTCATCTCATTACATTCTAAATGTATAGGAGCATGCCATCTTATTACATTCTAAACCTACAGGAGCATGCCATCTCATTACATTCTAAATGTACAGGCAAGTGCCATCTCATTACATTCTAAATGTATAGGAGTATGCCATCTTATTCCATTCTAAACTTACAGCAGCATGCCATCTCATTACATTCTAAATGTACAGGAGCATGCCATCTCATTACATTGTAAATGTACAGGAGCACGCCATCTCATTACATTCTAAATGTAGAGGAGCATGCCATCTCATTACATTCTAATTGTACAGGAGCATGCCGTCTTATTACATTCTAAATGTACAGGCTTGTGCCATCTCATTACATTCTAAATATACAGGAGTGTGCCATCTCATTACATTCTAAATGTATAGGTGCGTGCCATCTCGTTACATTCTAAATATACAGGCACGTGCCATCTCATTACATTCTAAGTGTATAGGAGCATGCCATCTTATTACATTCTAAACATACAGGAGCATGCCATCTCATTACATTCTAAATGTACAGGAGTGTGCCATCTCATTACATTCTAAATGTATTGGGGAATACCATCTCATAACATTCTAAATGTATAGGAGCATGCCATTTTATTACATTCTAAATGAACAGGAGTGTGCCATCTCATTACATTCTAAATGTCCAGCTGCATGCCATCTCAGAACATTCTACATGTACAGGAGCATGCCATCTCATTACATTCTAAATGTACAAGCACATGCCATCTAATTACATTCTAAATATACAGGCACATGCCATCTCATTACATTCTAAATGTACAGGTGCATGCCATCTCATTACATTCTAAATGTACAGGCACATGCCATCTCATTACATTCTAAATGTACAGGCACATGCCATCTCATTACATTCTAAATGTAGAGGAGCATGCCATCTCATTACATTCTAAATGTACAGGCGCATGCCATCTCATTACATTCTAAACTTACAGAAGCATACCATCTCATTACATTCTAAATGTATAGGCGCGTGCCATCTCATTACATTCTAAATGTATAGGAGCATGCCATCTTATTCCTTTCTAAACTTACAGGAGCATGCCATCTCATTTCATTCTAAATGTACGGGTGCATACCATCTCATTACATTCTAAATGCATAGGTGCATGCCAACTTATTACATTCTAAACCTACAGGAGCATGCCATCTCATTATATTGTAAATGTACGGGTGCATACCATCTCATTACATTCTAAATGTATAGGAGCATGCCATCTTATTCCATTCTAAACTTACAAGAGCATGCCATCTCATTACATTCTAAATGTACAGGCACATGCCATCTCATTACATTCTATATGTATTGGGGAATACTTTATAACATTCTAAATGTATGGGAGCATGCCATTTCATTACATGTTAAATGTACAGGAGTGTGCTATCTCATTACATTCTAAATGTACAGGTGCGTGCCATCTCATTACATTCTAAATGTATAGGAGCATGCCAACTTATTACATTCTAAACCTACAGGAGTATGCCATCTCATTACATTCTAAATGTACAGGCAAGTGCCATCTCATTACATTCTAAATGTATAGGAGCATGCCATCTTATTCCGTTCTAAACTTACAGGAGCATGCCATCTCATTACATTCTAAATGTATAGATGAGTGCCATCTCATTACATTCTAAATGTACAGGAATATGTCATCTTATTACATTCTAAACATACAGGAGCATGCCATCTCATTACATTCTAAATGTGCAGGCAAGTGCCATCTCATTACATTCTATATGTATTGGGGAATACCATCTCATAACATTCTAAATGTATGGGAGCATGCCATTTCATTACATTCTAAATGTAAACGAGTGTGCCATCTCATTACATTCTAAATATACAGGCGCGTGCCATCTCATTACATTCTAAATGTACAGGTGTATGCAATCTCATTACATTCTAAATGTACAGGCACATGCCATCTCATTACATTCTATATGTATTGGGGAATACTTCATAACATTCTAAATGTATGGGAGCATGCCATTTCATTACATTCTAAATGTATAGGAGCATGCCATCTTATTCCATTCTAAACGTACAGGAGCATGCCATCTCATTACATTCTAAATATACAGGAGTGTGTCATCTCATTACATTCTAAATGTACAAGCGCATGCCATCTCATTACATTCTAAATGTATAGGGGCAAACCATCTCATTACATTCTAAATGTATGGGACCATGCCATCTCATTGCATTCTAAATGTACAGGCACATGCCATCTTATTACATTCTAAACCTACAGGAGCATGCCATCTCATTACATTCTAAATGTACAGGAGCATGCCATCTCATTACATTTTAATTGTACAGGAGCATGCCATCTCATTACATTCTAAATGTACAGGAGTGCCATCTCATTACATTCTAAATGTGCATGCCATCTCATTACATTCTAAATGTACAGGAGTGTGCCATCTCATTACATTCTAAATGTAGGGCATGCCATCTCATTACATTCTAAATGTATAGGAGCATGCTATCTCATTACATTCTAAATGTACAGGAGCATGCCATCTCATTACATTCTTATTGTACAGGAGCATGCCATTTTATTATATTCTAAATGTACAGGAGCATGCCATCTCATTACATTCTAAATGTACAGGAGCATGCCATCTCATTACATTCTAAATGTACAGGAGCATGCCATCTCATTACATTCTAAATGTACAGGAGCATGCCATCTCATTACATTCTAAATGTACAGGTGTGCCATCTCATAACATTCTAAATGTACAGGAGCATGCCATCTCATTACATTCTAAATGTACAGGAGCATTCCATCTCATTACAGTCTAAATGTACAGGTGCATGCCATCTCATTACAGTCTAAATGTACAGGTGCATGCCATCTCTTTACATTCTAAATATACAGGCGCGTACCATCTCATTACATTCTAAATGTACAGGAGCATGCCATCTCATTACATTCTAAATGTACAGGAGCATGCCATCTCATTACATTCTAAATGTACAGGAGCATGCCATCTCATTACATTCTAAATGTATAGGCTTGTGCCATCTCATTACATTCTAAATGTACAGGTGCATGCCATCTCAGAACATTCTAAATGTACAGGAGCATGCCATCTCATTACATTCTAAATGTACAGGAGCATGCCATCTCATTACATTCTAAATGTACAGGCGCATGCCATCTCATTACATTCTAAATGTACAGGAGCATGCCATCTCATTACATTCTAAATGTATAGGCATGCCATCTCATTACATTCTAAATGTACAGGTGCTTGCCATCTCATTACATTCTAAATGTACAGGAGCATGCCATCTCATTACATTCTAAATGTACTGGAGTGTGCCATCTCAATACATTCTAAATGTTCAGGTGTGTGCCATCTCATAACATTCTAAATGTACAGAAGCATGCCATCTCATTACATTCTAAATGTATAGGAGCATGCCATCTTATTACATTCTAAATGTACAGGCACGTGCCATCTCAATACATTCTAAATGTTCAGGTGTGTGCCATCTCATTACATTCTAAATGTACAGGTGTGTGCCATCTCATCACATTCTAATTGTACAGGAACATGCCGTCTTATTACATTCTAAATGTACAGGAGCATGCCATCTCATAACATTCTAAATGTACAGGAGCATGCCATCTCATTACATTCTAAATGTATAGGTGCGTGCCATCTCATTACATTCTAAATGTAGAGGAGCATGCCATCTCATTACATTCTAAATGTACATGTGCATGCAATCTCATTACATTCTAAACTTATAGGAGCATGCCATCTCATTACATTCTAATTATACAGGCGCATGCCATCTCATTACATTCTCAGTGTACAGTAGCATGCCATCTCATTACATTCTAAATGTAAGGGTGCATACCATCTCATTACATTCTAAATGTATAGGAGCATGCCATCTTATTACATTCGAAATGTACAGGAGCAGCCCATCTCATTACATTCTAAATGTAGAGGAGCATGCCATCTCATTACATTCTAATTGTACAGGAGCATGCCGTCTTATTACATTCTAAATGTAGAGGAGCATGCCATCTCATTACATTCTAAATGTACAGGAGCATGCCATCTCATTACATTCTAAATGTACAAGACCATGCCATCTCAATACATTCTAAATGTACAGGAGCGTGCCATCTCATTACATTCTAAATGTACAGGAGCATGCCATCTCAGTACATTCTAAATGTACAGGAGCATGCCATCTCATTACATTCTAAATGTACAGGCGCATGCCATCTCATTACATTCTAAATGTACAGGCAAGTGCCATCTTGTTACATTCTAAATATACAGGCAAGTGCCATCTCAGAACATTCTAAATGTAGAGGAGCATGCCATCTCATTACATTCTAAATGTACAGGAGCATGCCATCTCATTACATTCTAAATGTACAGGAGCATGCCATCTCATTACATTCTAAATGTACAGGAGCATGCCATCTCATTACATTCTAAATGTACAGGAGCATGCCATCTCATTACATTCTAAATGTATAGGAGCATGCTATCTCATTACATTCTAAATGTACAGGAGCATGCCATCTCATTACATTCTTATTGTACAGGAGCATGCCATCTTATTATATTCTAAATGTACAGCAGAATGCCATCTCATTACATTCTAAATGTAGAGGAGCATGCCATCTCATTACATTCTAAATGTATGGGAGCATGCCATCTTAATACATTTTAAATGTACAGGTGCGTGCCATCTCATTACATTCTAACTGTATAGGAGCATGCCATCTTATTACATTCTAAATGTACAGGAGCATGCCATCTCATTACATTCTAAATGTACAGGAGCATGCCATCTTGTTACATTCTAAATATACAGGCAAGTGCCATCTCATTACATTCTAAATGTACAGGAGCATGCCATCTCATTACATTCTAAATGTACAGGAGTGTGCCATCTCATTACATTCTAAATGTACAGGAGCATGCCATCTCATTACATTCTAAATGTACAGGCACATGCCATCTCATTACATTCTAAATGTATAGGAGCATGTCATCTCATTACATTCTAAATGTAGAGAAGCATGCCATCTCATTACATTCTAAATGTACAGGAGCCTGCCATCTCATTACATTCTAAATGTATAGGAGCATGCCATCTTATTACATTCTAAATGTACAGGAGCATGCCATCTCATCACATTCTAATTGTACAGGCATGCCATCTCATTACATTCTAAATGTACAGGAGCATGCCATCTCATTACATTCTAAATGTATAGCTGCATGCCATCTCATTACAATCTAAATGTACAGGTGCGTGCCATCTCATTACATTCTAAATGTATAGGAGCATGCCATCTTATTACATTCTAAATGTACAGGAGCATGCCATCTCATTACATTCTATATGTATGGGAGCATGCCATCTCATTACATTCTAAATGTATAGGAGCATGCCATCTTATTCCATTCTAAACTTACAGGAGCATGCCATCTTATTACATTCTAAATGTACAGGAGCATGCCATCTCATTACATTCTAAATGTACAGGTGCATGCCATCTCATTACATTCTAAATGTACAGGAGCATGCCATCTCATTACATTCTAAATGTAGAGGAGAATGCCATCTCATTACATTCTAAATATACAGTTGAGTGACATCTCATTACATTCTAAATGTACAGGCACATGCCATCTCATTACATTCTAAATGTATAGGAGCATGCCATCTTATTACATTCTAAACTTACAGGAGCATGCCATCTCATTTCATTTTAAATGTACAGGTGTGGAGCATCTCATTACATTCTAAATGTATAGGAGCATGCCATTACATTCTAAACCTACAGGAGCATGCCATCTCATTACATTCTAAATGTACAGGCAAGTGCCATCTCATTACATTCTAAATGTATAGGAGCATGCCATCTTATTCCATTCTAAACTTACAGGAGCATGCCATCTCATTACATTCTAAATGTACAGGAGCATGCCATCTCATTACATTCTAAATGTATAGGAGCATGCCATATTATTACATTCTAAATGTACAGGCATGCCATCTTATTACATTCTAAATGTACAGGAGCATGCCATCTCATTACATTCTATATGTATTGGGGAATACTTTATAACATTCTAAATGTATGGGAGCATGCCATTTCATTACATGTTAAATGTACAGGAGTGTGCTATCTCATTACATTCTAAATGTACAGGTGCGTGCCATCTCATTACATTCTAAATGTATAGGAGCATGCCAACTTATTACGTTCTAAACCTACAGGAGTATGCCATCTCATTACATTCTAAATGTACAGGCAAGTGCCATCTCATTACATTCTAAATGTATAGGAGCATGCCATCTTATTCCGTTCTAAACTTACAGGAGCATGCCATCTCATTACATTCTAAATGTATAGTTGAGTGCCATCTCATTACAGTCTAAATGTACAGGAATATGTCATCTTATTACATTCTAAACATACAGGAGCATGCCATCTCATTACATTCTAAATGTGCAGGCAAGTGCCATCTCATTACATTCTATATGTATTGGGGAATACCATCTCATAACATTCTAAATGTATAGTACCGCAGAGATTGAACATCAATTAGAGGACCTAAGTGCACTTAGGCAGGGCAGAGCAGCCCCTTATTATGGACCAAGAACAGAGAGAGAGGATGAAGTAAAGATAAAGAGGAATGAGGTTAAGTTTACAATTCCTTATACTAATGATTCTTTTACCATTAGAGATATAATTAGTAAGCATTGGTCTATTTTATGTACAGACGAAGATATTAAAAGAATAGTAGGAGAAGAGCCAGGTTTCCTATACAGGAATAAACTGAACTTGAGAAGATTATTGTGTTATCCGAGAAAGGATGAGCGACAATCAGGACCTAGTCACACTACACCATGTGGACACTGTAACCAATGTGTTCATATAGACAATGGAACCTTGTTCATACATCCAGATTCTAACATAGAGTTTAGAACTGAAGTTGCAGCCACATGCATGACTAAGAATATTGTCTACCTGGCAGTATGCCAGTTATGCAATGCGTTTTATGTTGGCAAGACCAACCACAATTTTAAAGATAGAATACGTGAACACGTATACCACATGAAGAAAGGTCACATACATAATGCACTTGCTAAACACGTGGTTGAGTTAGGCCACGAACATTACTTTCTATTTAGGGTTTTAGAAGTGATACAACCAAATATCAGAGGTGGGGACATAAGGAACCACACTGAAGACAGAGAAAGCAAGTGGATTATGAGGTTAAGAGCTGATAGAGGCTCGGGTTTAAATGAGAGGGCCTCTATTAAACCAGCCTTACATAAAAGAAGAAACATCAAACGTAGGTAATATGTGTTCACTGAATTATTTTGATATGTTATTATTTTCTACTCCTCTAATGGAAACTATGTACAACACCTATTTGCAAATAATGCTCAACATTTAGTTATAATAAGGGCAGGTCTAGGTTTATGTTATACACATTAGTTAAATTACAGGAATATATTTATGGTATTTTTTGTACTAGTATTTATGTCTCTATATCCTATAAGATGTTTTTATATGTGCCATGTCTATGTTAGCTTATATGTGTACGTTTTATACATGTCTATATATATTTTGCATACTGAACATGTGCTTCTGACATTTTATATTTGTCTATATATATTTTGCATACCGAACATGAGCTATTTGTTATTTTAACAGTTTTTAAACATATATATGTATTTTTCATACATCTTATATGCATTGCATATCAAGAAGTTTTAACTATTTGAGTCTTATATAGTTATGGAATTAATCAATTAATTAATCATTTAATTATTTGATAACACATGCATTGGTATATATAGGTGCATTATGGGCAGTATTGGTTAGATCTGATGAAGCTCATACCTGAGTGAAAGCGCTTATCGACTGCTTGTACAAGTGTATTGCATGGTTGGATGCAATACTGTGAATCATCGAGGAATAAAACATTTTTAATTCAAGATTCATTGGCTTTGATCTGCTGTTTTCGATCACTCAAACTGTGTTTGGTCTTGGATTTTTATGCTCTACGAGTGATCGAGGACTTAGTTCTGTGACAGGCAGCATTTGGTATTCTATTCTAAATGTATAGTTGAGTGCCATCTCATTACATTCTAAATGTACAGGAACATGTCATCTTATTACATTCTAAACATACAGGAGCATGCCATCTCATTACATTCTAAATGTGCAGGCAAGTGCCATCTCATTACATTCTATATGTATTGGGGAATACCATCTCATAACATTCTAAATGTATGGGAGCATGCCATTTCATTACATTCTAAATGTAAACGAGTGTGCCATCTCATTACATTCTAAATATACAGGCGCATGCCATCTCATTACATTCTAAATGTACAGGTGTATGCAATCTCATTACATTCTAAATGTACAGGAGCATGCCATTTTTCCATTCTAAACTTACAGTAGCATGCCATCTCATTACATTCTAAACGTATGGGTGCATACCATCTCATTACATTCTGAATATACAAGAGCATGCCATCTTATTACATTCTAAATGTAGAGGAGCATGCCATCTCATTACATTCTACTTGTACAGGAGTGTGCCATCTCATTACATTCTAAATGTATGGGAGCATGCCATCTTACTGCATTCTAAATGTACAGGTATGTGCCATCTCATTACATTCTAAATGTATAGGACCATGCCATCTTACTGCATTCTAATTGTACAGGAGCATGCCGTATTATTACTTTCTAACTGTACAGGGCTGTGCCATCTCATTACATTCTAAATGTACAGGAGTGTGCCATCTCATTACATTGTAAATGTATAGTGGCATACCATCTCATAACATTCTAAATGTATAGGAGTATGCCATTTCCTTACATTATAGACATACAGGAATGTGCCATTTTTTTACATTCTAAATGCACAGGTGTGTGCCATCTCATTACATTCTAAATATATAGGAGCATGCCATCTTATTACATTCTAAATATATAGGAGCATGCCATCTCATCACATTCTAATTGTACAGGAGCATGTCATCTTATTACATTCTAAATGTACAGGCTTGTGCCATTTCATAACATTCTAAATGTACAGGAGTGTGCCATCTCGTTACATTCTAAATGTATTGGTGAATACCGTCTCATAACATTCTAAATGTATAGGAGCATGCCATTTCATTACATTCTAAATGTAGAGGAGTGTGCCATCTCATTACATTCTAAATGTAAAGGTGCATGTCATCTCAAAACATTCTAAATGTACAGGAGCATGCCATCTCATTGCATTCTAAATGTACAGGCACGTGCCATCTCAATACATTCTAAATGTACAGGTGTGTGCCATCTCATTACATTCTAAATGTATAGGAGCATGCCATCTTATTACATTCTAAACATACAGGAGCATGCCATCTCATTACATTCTAAACATACAGGAGCATGCCATCTCATTACATTCTAAATGTACAGGAGTGTGCCATCTCATTACATTCTATATGTTTTGGGGAATACCGTCTCATAACATTCTAATTGTATAGGAGCATGCCATTTAATTAAATTCTAGACGTACAGGAGTGTGCCATCTCATTACATTCTAAATGTACAGGTGCATGCCATCTCATAACATTCTAAATGTACAGGAGCATGCCATCTCATTACATTCTAAATGTACAGGCGATTGCCATCTTTTTACATTCTAAATATACAGGCACATACCATCTCATTACATTCTAAATGTACAGGCGATTGCCATCTTTTTACATTCTAAATATACAGGCACATACCATCTCATTACATTCTAAATGTACAGGCTTGTGCCATCTGATTACATTCTAAATGTACAGGTGTGTGCCATCTCATTACATTCTCAATGTATAGGAACATGCCATCTTATTACATTCTAAACATACAGGAGCATGCCATCTCATTACATTCTAAATATACAGGCGCATGCCATTTCATTACATTCTCAATGTACAGGAGCATACGATCTTATTACATTCTAAACTTACAGAAGCATACCATCTCATTACATTCTAAATGTATAGGCGCGTGCCATCTCATTACATTCTAAATGTACAGGTTTGTGTCATCTCATTACATTCTAAATGTATAGGAGCATGCCATCTTATTACATTCTAAACCTACAGGAGCATGCCATCTCATTACATTCTAAATGTACAGGCAAGTGCCATCTCATTACATTCTAAATGTATAGGAGTATGCCATCTTATTCCATTCTAAACTTACAGCAGCATGCCATCTCATTACATTCTAAATGTATGGGTGCATACCATCTCATTACATTGTAAATGTACAGGAGCACGCCATCTCATTACATTCTAAATGTACAGGAGCACGCCATCTCATTACATTCTAAATGTAGAGGAGCATGCCATCTCATTACATTCTAAATGTACAGGCGCGTGCCATCTCATTGCATTCTAAATGTGCAGGCGCGTGCCATCTCAATACATTCTAAATGTACAGGTGTGTGCCATCTCATTACATTCTAAATGTATAGGAGCATGCCATCTTATTACATTCTAAACATACAGGAGCATGCCATCTCATTACATTCTAAATGTACAGGAGTGTGCCATCTCATTACATTCTATATGTTTTGGGGAATACCGTCTCATAACATTCTAATTGTATAGGAGCATGCCATTTAATTAAATTCTAGACGTACAGGAGCATGCCATCTCATTACATTCTAAATGTACAGGAGTGTGCCATCTCATTACATTCTGAATGTATTGGGGAATACCGTCTCATAACATTCTAATTGTATAGGAGCATGCCATTTAATTAAATTCTAGACGTACAGGAGCATGCCATCTCATTACATTCTAAATGTACAGGAGCATGCCATCTCATAACATTCTAAATGTACAGGAGCATGCCATCTCATTACATTCTAAATGTACAGGAGCATGCCATCTCATTACATTCTAAATGTACAGGAGCATGCCATCTCATTACATTCTAAATGTACAGGCGATTGCCATCTTTTTACATTCTAAATATACAGGCACATACCATCTCATTACATTCTAAATGTACAGGAGCATGCCATCTCATAACATTCTAAATGTACAGGAGCATGCCATCTCATTACATTCTAAATGTACAGGAGCATGCCATCTCATTACATTCTAAATGTACAGGAGCATGCCATCTCATAACATTCTAAATGTACAGGAGCATGCCATCTCATTACATTCTAAATGTACAGGAGCATGCCATCTCAGAACATTCTAAATGTACAAGACCATGCCATCTTATTACATTCTAAATGTACGGGTGCATACCATCTCATTACATTCTAAATGTACAGGAGCATGCCATCTCAGAACATTCTAAATGTACAGGAGCATGCCATCTCATTACATTCTAAATGTACAAGACCATGCCATCTTATTACATTCTAAATGTACGGGTGCATACCATCTCATTACATTCTAAATGTACAGGAGCATGCCATCTCAGAACATTCTAAATGTACAGGAGCATGCCATCTCATTACATTCTAAATGTACAAGACCATGCCATCTTATTACATTCTAAATGTACAGGCTTGTGCCATCTCATTACATTCTAAATGTACAGGATCATGCTATCTCATTACATTCTAAATGTACAGGCGATTGCCATCTTTTTACATTCTAAATATACAGGCACATACCATCTCATTACATTCTAAATGTACAGGAGCATGCCATCTCATAACATTCTAAATGTACAGGAGCATGCCATCTCATTACATTCTAAATGTACAAGACCATGCCATCTTATTACATTCTAAATGTACAGGCTTGTGCCATCTCATTACATTCTAAATGTACAGGATCATGCTATCTCATTACATTCTAAATGTACAGGCGATTGCCATCTTTTTACATTCTAAATATACAGGCACATACCATCTCATTACATTCTAAATGTACAGGTGTGTGCCATCTCATTACATTCTCAATGTATAGGAACATGCCATCTTATTACATTCTAAACATACAGGAGCATGCCATCTCATTACATTCTAAATATACAGGCACATACCATCTCATTACATTCTAAACCATTTTACAAAAAGACAGCAGCAGAGAATTTTCTGCATGCATCTAGTATGCATAGTGATTCTCTGCTTAAATCTCTACCATTTGGTGATCTCAAACGCATAGGTATGCATACTTCAGAGAGGTCCTTAATTTCTAGTGAATTTGATAGAGTAGAAGAGAAAATGATAGGGAGAGGATACCCCCAAAAAAGTGTTAAAATGGCTAGAAAAAAGGTAGAAAGGGAGTTAGGACTAGGTCAACAGGTGAATGAAAGGAGTTGGTCTTGGTTCGGCACAAATGAAGATGTGGGTTCTTGTGTTTGTGATTCTGGGGACAGTAGTTCTGAGGGTAAAATGTTTTTTGTAACCAGATATTCTCAATTCTCTGAGATATTAAGGGACGCAGTGTTGAGATTCTGGCCCATCATCAGTCATGATGATAGATTAGGCAATCTTTTTCCACCAAAAGTTACCTTCTCATACAGCAGATACTCTAATTTGAAGGAAGTCTTGAGTTTCAGAAAGAAAAGTACATCCAGAAGAAATACTAGAAAGGGCACATACAGATGTGGAAGATGCAAGATTTGCAGTCGGGCAAAAAATTTGGATGGCATTAAAATCAATGGTGTCACACAGAGCTCGAATATTATGACTGCAATTCCACAGGGGTGGTGTATATTATAGGATGTGGATGTTTGCAACAGAAATGGTATATAGGACAAACAACCAGAAAGCTGAAGCTCAGGATCCTAGAGCATTTGGGTGACATAAAACACAAAAGATTGGAAAGTCCAGTAGGGAAACATTTTTGTGAGGTACATGGGGGGGTTCCAGAGGGATTTATATTTTGTGTGCTGGGTAAACCCAATATACTGGGGAACAAAGATGTGTTTCGTGAAAAATTATTGCAAATGGAAACTAGGTTTATTCTCAATTATAAAACTTTGTTTCCTCATGGTTTAAATTTGGAAATTTAACACAGTGTTTCCACATATTTCACAGAGTATAATTGTTGATTAAAAATGATTAAAAATGAATTAAATATGAATTTATAAAGTTTAAATATTTGTAAAATAGATGATTTATTAAAGTGGTTTTGTAGGCATGTTTAATTAAGTATGAAGGATATTGTATGAATGCATTTATATGAAATTTCAAACTATTTTGTTATATTTAAAAATTGTTCCAAGATGTAGTTTATAATGTTGTAGCAATAATTAGCATTGATGGGTTAATGTGCTTCAATGATTCAATTAAGTATGATATAAAAAGGGTGGTGTTTGAAGCAGTAAAATGTATTCCAGGAGAAGGCGAAGGCCGAGGTACCAGAATTAAAGAATTTTCAAACTCACAGTGGTTGTGTTCCTGTTTCGCATCTTATTACATTCTAAACTTACAGCAGCATGCCATCTCATTACATTCTAAATGTATGGGTGCATGCCATCTCATTACATTGTAAATGTACAAGAGCATGCCATCTTATTACATTCTAAATGTAGAGGAGCATGCCATCTCATTACATTCTAAATGTATGGGTGCATACCATCTCATTACATTGTAAATGTACAAGAGCATGCCATCTTATTACATTCTAAATGTAGAGGAGCATGCCATCTCATTACATTCTAAATGTATGGGTGCATACCATCTCATTACATTGTAAATGTACAAGAGCATGCCATCTTATTACATTCTAAATGTAGAGGAGCATGCCATCTCATTACATTCTAAATGTATGGGTGCATACCATCTCATTACATTGTAAATGTACAAGAGCATGCCATCTCATTACATTCTAAATGTACAGGAGCATACCATCTCATTACATTGCAAATGTACAGGAGCACGCCATCTCATTACATTCTAAATGTAGAGGAGCATGCCATCTCATTACATTCTAATTGTACAGGAGCATGCCGTCTTATCACATTCTAAATGTACAGGAGCATGCCATCTCATTACATTCTAAATGTACAGGAGCATGCCATCTCATTACATTCTAAATGTACAGGAGTGTGCCATCTCATTACATTCTGAATGTAAAGGTGCATGTCATCTCAAAACATTCTAAATGTACATGAGCATGCCATCTCATTGCATTCTAAATGTGCAGGCGCGTGCCATCTCAATACATTTTAAATGTACAGGTGTGTGCCATCTCATTACATTCTAAATGTATAGGAGTATACCATCTTATTCCATTCTAAACTTACAGCAGCATGCCATCTCATTGCATTCTAAATGTGCAGGCGCGTGCCATCTCAATACATTCTAAATGTACAGGTGTGTGCCATCTCATTACATTCTAAATGTATAGGAGCATGCCATCTTATTACATTCTAAACATACAGGAGCATGCCATCTCATTACATTCTAAATGTACAGGAGTGTGCCATCTCATTACATTCTATATGTTTTGGGGAATGCCGTCTCATAACATTCTAATTGTATAGGAGCATGCCATTTAATTAAATTCTAGACGTACAGGAGTGTGCCATCTCATTACATTCTAAATGTACAGGAGCATACCATCTCATTACATTCTAAATGTACAGGAGCATGCCATCTCATTACATTCTAAATGTACAAGACCATGCCATCTTATTACATTCTAAATGTACAGGCTTGTGCCATCTCATTACATTCTAAATGTACAGGAGCATGCCATCTCATTACATTCTAAATGTACAGGCGATTGCCATCTTTTTACATTCTAAATATACAGGCACATACCATCTCATTACATTCTAAATGTACAGGTGTGTGCCATCTCATTACATTCTCAATGTATAGGAACATGCCATCTTATTACATTATAAACATACAGGAGCATGCCATCTCATTACATTCTAAATATACAGGTGCATGCCATTTCATTACATTCTCAATGTACAGGAGCATACGATCTTATTACATTCTAAACTTACAGAAGCATACCATCTCATTACATTCTAAATGTATAGGCACATGCCATCTCATTACATTCTCAATGTACAGGAGCATACGATCTTATTACATTCTAACCTTACAGAAGCATACCATCTCATTACATTCTAAATGTATAGGCGCGTGCCATCTCATTACATTCTAAATGTACAGGTTCGTGTCATCTCATTACATTCTAAATGTATAGGAGCATGCCATCTTATTACATTCTAAACCTACAGGAGCATGCCATCTCATTACATTTTAAATGTACAGGCAAGTGCCATCTCATTACATTCTAAATGTATAGGAGTATGCCATCTTATTCCATTCTAAACTTACAGCAGCATGCCATCTCATTACATTCTAAATGTACAAGAGCACGCCATCTCATTACATTCTAAATGTAGAGGAGCATGCCATCTCATTACATTCTACTTGTACAGGAGCATGCCGTCTTATCACATTCTAAATGTACAGGCTTGTGCCATCTCATTACATTCTAAATATACAGGAGTGTGCCATCTCATTACATTCTAAATGTATAGGTGAGTGCCATCTCATTACATTCTAAACCTACAGGAGCATGCCATCTCATTACATTCTAAATGTACAGGAGTGTGCCATCTCATTACATTCTAAATGTATAGGTGCGTGCCATCTCGTTACATTCTAAATATACAGGCACGTGCCATCTCATTACATTCTAAGTGTATAGGAGCATGCCATCTTATTACATTCTAAACATACAGGAACATGCCATCTCATTACATTCTAAATGTACAGGAGTGTGCCATCTCATTACATTCTAAATATACAGGCGCATGCCATTTCATTACATTCTCAATGTACAGGAGCATACGATCTTATTACATTCTAACCTTACAGAAGCATACCATCTCATTACATTCTAAATGTATAGGCGCGTGCCATCTCATTACATTCTAAATGTACAGGTTCGTGTCATCTCATTACATTCTAAATGTATAGGAGCATGCCATCTTATTACATTCTAAACCTACAGGAGCATGCCATCTGATTACATTTTAAATGTACAGGCAAGTGCCATCTCATTACATTCTAAATGTATAGGAGTATGCCATCTTATTCCATTCTAAACTTACAGCAGCATGCCATCTCATTACATTCTAAATGTACAAGAGCACGCCATCTCATTACATTCTAAATGTAGAGGAGCATGCCATCTCATTACATTCTACTTGTACAGGAGCATGCCGTCTTATCACATTCTAAATGTACAGGCTTGTGCCATCTCATTACATTCTAAATATACAGGAGTGTGCCATCTCATTACATTCTAAATGTATAGGTGAGTGCCATCTCATTACATTCTAAACCTACAGGAGCATGCCATCTCATTACATTCTAAATGTACAGGAGTGTGCCATCTCATTACATTCTAAATGTATAGGTGCGTGCCATCTCGTTACATTCTAAATATACAGGCACGTGCCATCTCATTACATTCTAAGTGTATAGGAGCATGCCATCTTATTACATTCTAAACATACAGGAACATGCCATCTCATTACATTCTAAATGTACAGGAGTGTGCCATCTCATTACATTCTAAATGTATTGGGGAATACCATCTCATAACATTCTAAATGTATAGGAGCATGCCATCTTATTACATTCTAAATGAACAGGAGTGTGCCATCTTATTACATTCTAAATGAACAGGAGCATGCCATCTCATTACATTCTAAATGTACAGGAGTGTGCCATCTCATTACATTCTAAATGTATTGGGGAATACCATCTCATAACATTCTAAATGTATAGGAGCATGCCATCTTATTACATTCTAAACGAACAGGAGTGTGCCATCTCATTACATTCTAAATGTCCAGGTGCATGCCATCTCAGAACATTCTACATGTACAGGAGCATGCCATCTCATTACATTCTAAATGTACAAGCACATGCCATCTAATTACATTCTAAATATACAGGCACATGCCATCTCATTACATTCTAAATGTACAGGTGCGTGCCATCTCATTACATTCTAAATGTACAGGCACGTGCCTCTCATTACTGTCTAAATGTATAGGTGCATGCCATCTTTTTCCTTTCTAAACGTTGAGGAGCATGCCATCTCATTACATTTTAAATATACAGGCATGTACCTTCTTATTACATTCTCAATGTACAGGAGCATACGATCTTATTACATTCTAAACTTCCATAAGCATGCCGTCTCATTACATTCTAAATGTACAGGCACGTGCCATTTCATTACATTCTAAATATACAGGAGCGTGCCATCTCATTACATTCTAAATGTATAGGAGCATGCCATCTTATAACATTCTAAACTTACAGGAGCATGCCATCTCATTACATTCTAAATGTACAGGCAAGTGCCATCTCATTACATTCTAAACGTATAGGAGCATGCCATCTTATTCCTTTCTAAACTTACAGGAGCATGCCATCTCATTTCATTCTAAATGTACGGGTGCATACCATCTCATTACATTCTAAATGCATAGGTGCATGCCAACTTATTACATTCTAAACCTACAGGAGTATGCCATCTCATTACATTCTAAATGTACAGGCAAATGCCATCTCATTACATTCTAAATGTATAGGAGCATGCCATCTTATTCCATTCTAAACTTACAGGAGCATGCCATCTCATTACATTCTAAATGTACAGGCACATGCCATCTCATTACATTCTATATGTATTGGGGAATACTTTATAACATTCTAAATGTATGGGAGCATGCCATTTCATTACATGTTAAATGTACAGGAGTGTGCTATCTCATTACATTCTAAATGTACAGGTGCGTGCCATCTCATTACATTCTAAATGTATAGGAGCATGCCAACTTATTACGTTCTAAACCTACAGGAGTATGCCATCTCATTACATTCTAAATGTACAGGCAAGTGCCATCTCATTACATTCTAAATGTATAGGAGCATGCCATCTTATTCCGTTCTAAACTTACAGGAGCATGCCATCTCATTACATTCTAAATGTATAGTTGAGTGCCATCTCATTACATTCTAAATGTACAGGAACATATCATCTTATTACATTCTAAACATACAGGAGCATGCCATCTCATTACATTCTAAATGTGCAGGCAAGTGCCATCTCATTACATTCTATATGTATTGGGGAATACCATCTCATAACATTCTAAATGTATGGGAGCATGCCATTTCATTACATTCTAAATGTAAACGAGTGTGCCATCTCATTACATTCTAAATATACAGGCGCGTGCCATCTCATTACATTCTAAATGTACAGGTGTATGCAATCTCATTACATTCTAAATGTACAGGAGCATGCCATCTTTTCCATTCTAAACTTACAGTAGCATGCCATCTCATTACATTCTAAACGTACGGGTGCATACCATCTCATTACATTCTGAATATACAAGAGCATGCCATCTTATTACATTCTAAATGTAGAGGAGCATGCCATCTCATTAGATTCTACTTGTACAGGAGTGTGCCATCTCATTACATTCTAAATGTATGGGAGCATGCCATCTTACTGCATTCTAAATGTACAGGTATGTGCCATCTCATTACATTCTAAATGTATAGGACCATGCCATCTTACTGCATTCTAAATGTACAGGAGCATGCCATATTATTACTTTCTAACTGTACAGGCCTGTGCCATCTCATTACATTCTAAATGTACAGGAGTGTGCCATCTTATTACATTGTAAATGTATAGTGGCATACCATCTCCTAACATTCTAAATGTATAGGAGTATGCCATTTCCTTACATTATAGACATACAAGACTGTGCCATTTCCTTACATTCTAAATGCACAGGTGTGTGCCATCTCATCACATTCTAATTGTACAGGAGCATGCCGTCTTATTACATTCTAAATGTACAGGCTTGTGCCATTTCATTTCATTCTAAATGTACAGGAGTGTGCCATCTCATTACATTCTAAATGTATTGGTGAATACCGTCTCATAACATTCTAAATGTATAGGAGCATGCCATTTCATTACATTCTAAACGTACAGGAGTGTGCCATCTCATTACATTCTAAATGTAAAGGTGCATGTCATCTCAAAACATTCTAAATGTACAGGAGCATGCCATCTCATTGCATTCTAAATGTACAGGCACGTGCCATCTCAATACATTCTAAATGTACAGGTGTGTGCCATCTCATTACATTCTAAATGTATAGGAGCATGCCATCTTATTACATTCTAAACATACAGGAGCATGCCATCTCATTACATTCTAAATGTACAGGAGTGTGCCATCTCATTACATTCTATATGTTTTGGGGAATACCGTCTCATAACATTCTAATTGTATAGGAGCATGCCATTTAATTAAATTCTAGACGTACAGGAGTGTGCCATCTCATTACATTCTAAATGTACAGGTGCATGCCATCTCATAACATTCTAAATGTACAGGAGCATGCCATCTCATTACATTCTAAATGTACAGGCGATTGCCATCTTTTTACATTCTAAATATACAGGCACATACCATCTCATTACATTCTAAATGTACAGGTGTGTGCCATCTCATTACATTCTCAATGTATAGGAACATGCCATCTTATTACATTCCAAACATACAGGAGCATGCCATCTCATTACATTCTAAATATACAGGTGCATGCCATTTCATTACATTCTCAATGTACAGGAGCATACGATCTTATTACATTCTAAACTTACAGAAGCATACCATCTCATTACATTCTAAATGTATAGGCACGTGCCATCTCATTACATTCTAAATGTACAGGTGCGTGTCATCTCATTACATTCTAAATGTATAGGAGCATGCCATCTTATTACATTCTAAACCTACAGGAGCATGCCATCTCATTACATTCTAAATGTACAGGCAAGTGCCATCTCATTACATTCTAAATGTATAGGAGTATGCCATCTTATTCCATTCTAAACTTACAGCAGCATGCCATCTCATTACATTCTAAATGTATGGGTGCATGCCATCTCATTACATTGTAAATGTACAGGAGCACGCCATCTCATTACATTGTAAATGTACAAGAGCATGCCATCTTATTACATTCTAAATGTACAGGAGCACGCCATCTCATTACATTCTAAATGTAGAGGAGCATGCCATCTCATTACATTCTAAATGTACAGGAGCATGCCATCTCATTACATTCTAAATGTATAGGAGCATGCCATCTTCTTACGTTCTAAATCTACAGAGCATGCCATCTCATTACATTCTAATTGTACAGGAGCATGCCGTCTTATCACATTCTAAATGTACAGGCTTGTGCCATCTCATTACATTCTAAATATACAGGAGTGTGCCATCTCATTACATTCTAAATGTATAGGTGAGTGCCATCTCATTACATTCTAAACCTACAGGAGCATGCCATCTCATTACATTCTAAATGTACAGGAGTGTGCCATCTCATTACATTCTAAATGTATAGGTGAGTGCCATCTCATTACATTCTAAACCTACAGGAGCATACCATCTCATTACATTCTAAATGTACAGGAGCACGCCATCTCATTACATTCTAAATGTAGAGGAGCATGCCATCTCATTACATTCTACTTGTACAGGAGCATGCCGTCTTATCACATTCTAAATGTACAGGCTTGTGCCATCTCATTACATTCTAAATATACAGGAGTGTGCCATCTCATTACATTCTAAATGTATTGGGGAATACCATCTCATAATGGTTGGGAGACCAATGGATGGGAGATCGCAGATATACCCCAGGGATTACTTCAGTGTCACTGCTTGACAGAGGCACAGAAAAATGATAGGCATAGTTTTTATTCAAACTATAAAAAGATTGTGAAGCCACATAAAAATGGGCTAAGGCTTATAGTACCCCCTTGCAGATGGCCTAGTATGAGAAACTCTATGAACCTGAACTATACATTCTAAATGTATAGGAGCATGCCATCTCATTACATTCTAAATGTACAGGCACGTGCCATCTCATTACTTTCTAAATGTATAGGTGCGTGCCATCTTATTACATTCTAAATATACTGGAGCATGCCATCTCATTACATTGTAAATGTCCAGGTGCATGCCATCTCAGAACATTCTAAATGTACAGGAGCATGCCATCTCATTACATTCTAAATGTACAGGTGCATGCCATCTCATTACATTCTAAATGTACAGGGCATGCCATCTCATTACATTCTAAATGTACAGGAGCATGCCATCTCATTACATTCTAAATGTACAGGAGCATGCCATCTCATTACATTCTAAATGTACAGGAGCATGCCATCTCATTACATTCTAAATGTACAGGAGCATGCCATCTCATTACATTCTAAATGTACAGGCATGCCATCTCATTACATTCTAAATGTACAGGAGCATGCCATCTCATTACATTCTAAATGTACAGGAGCATGCCATCTCATTACATTCTAAATGTACAGGAGCATGCCATCTCATTACATTCTAAATGTATCATTACATTCTAAATGTACAGGGTGCCATCTCATTACATTCTAAATGTTCAGGTGCATGCCATCTCATTACATTCTAAATGTATAGGAGCATGTCATCTCATTACATTCTAAATGTATAGGAGCATGCCATCTCATTACATTCTAAATGTACAGGAGCATGCCATCTCATTACATTCTAAATGTATAGGAGCATGCCATCTCATTACATTCTAAATGTACAGGCGCATGCCATCTCATTACATTCTAAATGTACAGGAGCATGCCATCTCATTACATTCTAAATGTACAGGTGTGCCATCTCATTACATTCTAAATGTATAGTGGCATGCCATCTCATTACATTCTAAATGTACAGGAGCATGCCATCTCATTACATTCTAAATGTACAGGAATGCATGCCATCTCATTACATTCTAAATGTACAGGAGCATGCCATCTCATTACATTCTAAATGTACAGGAGCATGCCATCTCATTACATTCTAAATGTACAGGTGCATGCCATCTCATTACATTCTAAATGTATAGGAGCATGCCATCTTATTACATTCTAAACTTACAGGAGCATGCCATCTCATTACATTCTAAATGTACAGGAGTGTGCCATCTCATTACATTCTAAATGCATTGGGGAATACCGTCTCATAACATTCTAAATGTATAGGAGCATGCAATTTCATTACATTCTAAATGTACAGGAGTGTGTTATCTCATTACATTCTAAATGTACAGGCACATGCCATCTCATTAAATTCTAAATGAATAGGAGCATGCCATTTCATTACATTCTAATTATACAGGCGCATGCCATCTCATTACATTCTCGGTGTACAGGAGCATGCCATCTCATTACATTATAAATGTACAGGTGTGTGCCATCTCATTACATTCTAAAAGTATAGGAGCATGCCATCTTCTTACGTTCTAAATCTACAGAGCATGCCATCTCATTACATTCTAATTGTACAGGAGCATGCCGTCTTATCACATTCTAAATGTAGAGGCAAACCATCTCATTACATTCTAAATGTATAGGAGCATGCCATCTCATTACATTCTAAATGTACAGGAGTGTGCCATCTCATAACATTCTAAATGTACAGGAGCATGCCATCTCATTACATTTTAATTGTACAGGTGCATGCCATCTCATAACATTCTAAATGTACAGGAGCATGCCATCTCATTACATTCTAACTGTACAGGCACATACCATCTCATTACATTCTAAATGTACAGGTGTGTGCCATCTCATTACATTCTAAATGTACAGGAGCATGCCATCTCATTACATTCTAAATGTACAGGAGCATGCCATCTTATTACATTCTAAATGTACAGGTGCATGCCATCTCATAACATTCTAAATGTACAGGAGCATGCCATCTCATTACATTCTAAATATACATGCATGTGCCATCTCATTACATTCTTAATGTACAGGTGCGTGCCATCTCATTATATTCTAAATGTATAGGAGCATGCCATCTCATTTTATTCTAAACATCCAGGAGCATGCCATCTCGTTACATTCTAAATGTACAAGAGCATGCCATCTTATTACATTCTAAATGTACAGGAGCATGCCATTTCATTACATTCTAAATGTACAGGCATGCCATCTCATTACATTCTAAATGTACAGGAGCATGCCATCTCATTACATTCTAAATGTACAGGAGCATGCCATCTCATTACATTCTAAATGTACAGGAGCATGCCATCTCATTACATTCTAAATGTACAGGAGTGCCATCTCATTACATTCTAAATGTACAGGAGCATGCCATCTCATTACATTCTAAATGTACAGGAGCATGCCATCTCATTACATTCTAAATGTACAGGAGCATGCCATCTCATTACATTCTAAATGTACAGGAGCATGCCATCTCATTACATTCTAAATGTACAGGAGCATGCCGTCTTATTACATTCTAAATGTATAGGCTTGTGCCATCTCATTACATTCTAAATGTACAGATGCATGCCATCTCAGAACATTCTAAATGTACAGGAGCATGCCATCTCATTACATTCTAAATGTACAGATGGTTGCCATCTCATTACATTCTAAATATACAGGTGCGTGCCATCTCATTACATTCTAAATGTACAGATGGTTGCCATCTCATTACATTCTAAATATACAGGAGCATGCCATCTCATTACATTCTAAATGTACAGGAGCATGCCATCTCATTACATTCTAAATGTACAGGTGCATGCCATCTCATTACATTCTAAATGTATAGGATCATTACATCTTATTACATTCTAATTGTACAGGAGCATGCCATCTCATTACATTCTAAATGTACAGGAGCATGCCATCTCATTACATTCTAAATGTACAGGAGCATGCCATCTCATTACATTCTAAATGTACAGGAGCATGCCATCTCATTACATTCTAAATGTATAGGAGGATGCCATCTCATTACATTCTAAATGTACAGGCGCGTGCCATCTCATTACATTCTAAATGCATAGGAGCATGCCATCTTATTACATTCTAAATGTACAGAAGCATGCCATCTCATTACATTCTAATTGTACAGGCGCGTGCCATCTCATTGCATTCTAAATGTACAGGCTTGTGCCATCTCATTACATTCTAAATGTACAAGAGCATGCCATCTCATTACATTCTAAATGTACAGGAGCATGCCATCTCATTACATTCTAAATGTATAGGAGCATGCCATCTCATTACATTCTAAATGTACAGGAGCATGCCATCTCATTACATTCTAAATGTACAGGAGCATGCCATCTCATTACATTCTAAATGTACAGGAGCATGCCATCTCATTACATTCTAATTGTACAGGAGCATGCCGTCTTATTACATTCTAAATGTACAGGCTTGTGCCATCTCATTACATTCTAAATGTACAGGAGCATGCCATCTCATTACATTCTAAATGTATAAAAGCATGCCATTTCATTACATTCTAAATGTACAGGAGCATGCCATTTCATTACATTCTAAACGTACAGGTGTGTGCCATCTCATTACATTCTAAATGTACAGGTGCATGCCATCTCATTACATTCTAAATCTATAGGCGCATACCATCTCATTACATTCTAAATGTATAGGAGCATACCGTCTCATTACATTCTAAATGTATAGGGGCAAACCATCTCATTACATTCTAAATGTATAGGAGCATGTCATCTCATTACATTCTAAATGTACAGGAGCATGCCATCTCATTACATTCTAAATGTACAGTAGCATGCCATCTCATTACATTCTAAATGTACAGGAATGTCATCTCATTACATTCTAAATGTACAGGAGCATGCCATCTCATTACATTCTAAATGTATAGGTGAGTGCCATCTCATTACATTCTAAATGTATAGGAGCATGCCATCCCATTACATTCTAAATGTACAAGCATGTGTCATCTCATTACATTCTAAATGTACAGGAGTGTGCCATCTCATTACTTTCTAAATGTATAGGTGCGTGCCATCTCATTACATTCTAAATGTATAGGAGCATGCCATCTTATTACATTCGAAATGTACAGGAGCAGCCCATCTCATTACATTCTAAATGTAGAGGAGCATGCCATCTCATTACATTCTAATTGTACGGGTGCATACCATCTCATTACATTCTAAATGTACAGGAGCATGCCATCTTATTCCATTCTAAACGTACAGGAGCATGCCATCTTATTCCATTCTAAACGTACAGGAGCATGCCATCTCATTACATTCTAAATGTACAGGAGCATGCCATCTCATTACATTCTAACTGTACAGGCGCATGCAATCTCATTACATTCTAAATATACAGTTGAGTGACATCTCATTACATTCTAAATGTACAGGCACATGCCATCTCATTACATTCTAAATGTATAGGGAGCATGCCATCTCATTACATTCTACATTCTAAATGTACAGGAGCATGCCATCTCATTACATTCTAAATGTACAGGGCATGCCGTCTCATAACATTCTAAATGTATAGGAGCATGCAATTTCATTACATTCTAAATGTACAGGAGTGTGTTATCTCATTACATTCTAAATGTACAGGAGCATGCCATCTCATTACATTCTAACTGTACAGGCGCATGCCATCTCATTACATTCTAAATATACAGGCATGCCATCTCATTACATTCTCAGTGTACAGGAGCATGCCATCTCATTACATTCTAAATGTATAGGAGCATGCCATCTCATTAAATTCTAACTGTACAGGCGCATGCCATCTCATTACATTCTAAATATACAGTTGAGTGACATCTCATTACATTCTAAATGTACAGGCACATGCCATCTCATTACATTCTAAATGTATAGGAGCATGCCATCTCATTACATTCTAAATGTACAGGCGCTTGCCATCTCATTACATTCTAAATGTACAGGAGCATGCCATTATTACATTCTAAATGTACAGGAGCATGCCATCTCATTACATTCTAAATGTACAGGCATGCCATCTCATTACATTCTAAATGTACGGTAGCATACCATCTCATTACATTCTAAATGTAGAGGAGCATACCATCTCATTGCATTCTAATTGTACAGGAGCATGCCATCTCATTACATTCTAAATGTATAGGCATGCCATCTCATTACATTCTAAATGTACAGGAGTGCCATCTCATTACATTCTAAATGTACAGGGCATGCCATCTCATTACATTCTAAATGTATAGGAGCATGCCATCTTTTACTTTATAAACATGCAGCATGCCATCTCATTACATTCTAAATGTACAGGCATGCCATCTCATTACATTCTAAATGTATAGGAGCATGTCATGTCATTACATTCTAAATGTACAGGAGCATGCCATCTCATTACATTCTAAATGTACAGGAGCATGCCATCTCATTACATTCTAAATGTACAGGCGCATGCCATCTCATTACTTTCTAAAAGTATAGGTGCGTGCCATCTCGTTACATTCTAAATGTGCAGGAGCATGCCAGCGCATTACATTCTAAATGTACAGGAGCATGCCATCTCATTACATTCTAAACCTACAGGAGCATGCCATCTCATTACATTCTAAATGTACAGGAGTGTGCCATCTCATAACATTCTAAATGTACAGGAGCATGCCATCTCATTACATTCTAAATGTATAGGTGTGTGCCATCTCATTACATTCTAATTGTACAGGAGCATGCCATCTTATTACATTCTAAATGTACAGGCTTGTGCCATCTCATTACATTCTAAATGTACAGGAGCATGCCATCTCATTACATTCTAAATGTACAGGAGCATGCCATCTCATTACATTCTAAATGTACAGGCGCGTGCCATCTCATTACATTCTAAATATACAGTTGAGTGACATCTCATTACATTCTAAATGTACAGCCACATGCCATCTCATTATATTCTAAATGAATAGGCACAAGCCATCTCATTACATTCTAAATGTATAGGAGCATGTCATCTCATGACATTCTAAATGTATAGGGGCATGCCATTTCATTACATTGTAAATGTACAGGACTGTGCCATCTCATTACATTCTAAATGTACAGGTGCATGCCATCTCATTACATTCTAAATGTATAGGAGCATGTCATCTCATTACATTCTAAATGTACAGGAGAGTGCCATCTCATTACATTCTAAATGTACAGGTGCCATCTCACTACATTCTAAATGTACAGGTGCATGACATCTCAGAACATTCTAAATGTACAGGAGCATGCCATCTCATTACATTCTAAATGTACAGGAGCATGCCATCTCATTACATTCTAAATATACAGGCAAGTGCCATCTCAGAACATTCTAAATGTACAGGAGCATGCCATCTCATTACATTCTAAATGTACAGGTGCATGCCATCTCATTACATTCTAAATGTACAAGAGCATGCCATCTTATTACATTCTAAATATACATGCACGTGCCATCTCATTACATACTAAATGTATGTGTGCATGCCATCTCATTACATTCTAAATGTACAAGCGCATGCCTTCTTATTACATTCTAAATGTACAGGAACATGCCATCTCATTACATTCTACTTGTCCAGGAGCATGCCGTCTTATTACGTTCTAAATTTACAGGAGCATGCCATCTCATTAAAATGTATAGGAGCATACCATCTCATTACATTCTAAATGTATAGAGGCAAACCATCTCATTACATTCTAAATCTATAGGCGCATACCATCTCATTACATTCTAAATGTACAGGAGTGTGCCATCTCATTACATTCTAAATGTATAGGAGCATGCCATCTCATTACATTCTAAATGTATAGGGGCATATCATCTCATTACATTCTAAACATACAGGAGTGTGCCATCTCAGTACATTCTAAATGTGCAGGAGCATGACATCATATTACATTCCAAATGTACAGGAGCATGCCATCTAATTACCTTCTAAATGTACAGGAGCATGCCATCTCATTACATTCTAAATGTATAGGTGCATGCCATCTTATTACATTCTAAATGTACAGGCATGCCATCTCATTACATTCTAAATGTACAGGTAGTGCCATCTCATTACATTCTAAATGTACAGGAGCATGCCATCTCATTACATTCTAAATGTACAGGAGCATGCCATCTCATTACATTCTAAATGTACAGGAGCATGCCATCTCATTACATTCTAAATGTACAGGAGCTGCCATCTCATTACATTCTAAATGTACAGGAGCATGCCATCTCAATACATTCTAAATGTACAGGAGCGTGCCATCTCATTACATTCTAAATGTACAGGAGCATGCCATCTCATTACATTCTAAAAGTATAGGATCATGCCATCTCATTACATTCTAAATGTACGGTAGCATACCATCTCATTACATTCTAAATGTAGAGGAGCATGCCATCTCATTGCATTCTAAATGTACAGGCACATGCCATCTCATTACATTCTAAATGTAGAGGAGCATGCCATCTCATTACATTCTAATTGTACAGGAGCATGCCATCTTATTACATTCTAAATGTACAGGCTTGTGCCATCTCATTACATTCTAAATGTACAGGAGTGTGCCATCTCATTACATTCTAAATGTATGGGAGCATGCCATCTTATTACATTCTAAATGTATGGGAGCATGCCATGTTATTACATTCTAAATGTACAGGTGCGTGCCATCTCATTACATTCTAAATGTATAGGACCATGCCATCTTATTTCATTCTAATTGTACAGGAGCATGCCGTCTTATTACTTTCTAACTGTACAGGCTTGTGCCATCTCATTACATTCTAAATGTAGAGGAGTGTCCCATCTCATTACTTTGTAAATGTATAGTGGCATACCATCTCATAACATTTTAAATGTATAGGAGTATGCCATTTCTTTACATTCTAATTGTACAGGAGTATTCCATCTTATTATATTCTAGATGTACAGGCTTGTGTCATCTCATTATATTCTAAATGTACAGGAGTGTGCCATCTCATTACATTCTAAATGTACAGGTGCATGCCATCTCAAAACATTCTAAATGTACAGGAGCATGCCATCTCATTACATTCTAAATGTACAGGAGTGTGCAATCTCATTACATTCTAAATGTATTGGGGAATACTGTCTCATAACATTCTAAATGTATAGGAGCATGCCATCTCATTAAATTCTAACTGTACAGGCGCATGCCATCTCATTACATTCTAAATGTACAGGCGCATGCCATCTCATTGCATTCTAAATGTACAGGCGCGTGCCATCTCAATACATTCTAAATGTACAGGTGTGTGCCATCTCATTACATTCTAAGTGTATAGGAGCATGCCATCTTATTACATTCTAAACATACAGGAGCATGCCATCTCATTATATTCTAAATGTACAGGAGTGTGCCATCTCATTACATTCTAAATGTACAGGTGCATGCCATCTCATAACATTCTAAATGTACAGGATCATGCCATCTCATTACATTCTAAATGTACAGGAGCATGCCATCTCATTACAGTCTAAATGTACAGGTGCATGCCATCTCTTTACATTCTAAATATACAGGTGCGTACCATCTCATTACATTCTAAAAGTACAGGTGTGTGCCATCTCATTACATTCTCAATGTATAGGAACATGCCATCTTATTACATTCTAAACATACAGGAGCATGCCATCTCATTACATTCTAAATGTACAAGCACATGCCATCTCATTACATTCTAAATGTATAGGAGCATGCCATCTTATTACATTCTAAACATACAGGAGCATGCCATCTCATTACATTCTAAATGTACAAGCACATGCCATCTCATTACATTCTAAATGTATAGGAGCATGCCATCTTATTCCATTCTAAACGTACAGGAGCATGCCATCTCATTACATTCTAAATATACAGGCGCATGCCATTTCATTACATTCTCAATGTACAGGAGCATGCCATCTTATTCCATTCTAAACGTACAGGAGCATGCCATCTCATTACATTCTAAATGTATAAGGAGCATGCCATCTTATTACATTCTAAACATACAGGAGCATGCCATCTCATTACATTCTAAATGTACAGGCACATGCCATCTCATAACATTCTAAATGTATGGGAGCATGCCATTTCATTACATTCTAAATGCACAGGAGTGTGCCATCTTAGAGCATTCTAAATGTACTGGAGCATGCCATCACATTACATTCTAAATGTACAGGCGAGTGCTGTCTCAATACATTCTAAATATACAGACGCATGCCATCTCATTACATTCTAAATGTACAGGTGCGTGCCATCTCATTACATTATGAATGTATAGGAGCATGCCATCTTATTACATTCTAAACCTACAGGAGCATGCCATCTCATTACATTCTAAATGTACAGGCAAGTGCCATCTCATTACATTCTAAATGTATAGGAGCATGCCATCTTATTTCATTCTAAACTTACAGGAGCATGCCATCTCATTATATTCTAAATGTACGGGTGCATACCATCTCATTACATTCTAAATGTATAGGTGCATGCCAACTTATTACATTCTAAATGTACCGGCGCTTGGCATCTCAATACATTCTAAATATACAGGTGCATGCCATCTCATTACATTCTAAATGTACAGGTGCGTGCCATCTCATTACATTCTAAATGTATAGGAGCATGCCATCTTATTCCATTCTAAACTTACAGGAGCATGCCATCTCATTACATTCTAAATGTATAGTTGAGTGCCATCTCATTACATTCTAAATGTACAGGCGAGTGCTGTCTCAATACATTCTAAATATACAGGTGCATGCCATCTCATTACATTCTAAATGTATAGGAGCATGCCAACTTATTACATTCTAAACCTACAAGAGTATGCCATCTCATTACATTCTAAATGTACAGGCAAGTGCCATCTCATTACATTCTAAATGTATAGGAGCATGCCATCTTATTCCGTTCTAAACTTACAGGAGCATGCCATCTCATTACATTCTAAATGTATAGTTGAGTGCCATCTCATTACATTCTAAATGTACAGGAGCATGCCACTCCATTACATTCTAATTGTAAAGGAGCATGCCATCTTATTACATTCTAAATGTATAGGCTTGTGCCATATCATTACATTCTAAATGTACAGGCTTGTGCCATCTCATTACATTCTAAATGTACATGAGTGCGCCATCTCATTGCATTGTAAATGTATAGTGGCATACCATCTCATGACATTCTAAATGTATAGGGGCATGCCATTTCATTACATTCTAAACGTACAGGCATGTGCCATCTCATTACATTCTAAATATGCAGGCGCGTGCCATCTCATTACATTCTAAATATACAGGTGCATGCCATCTCATTACATTCTAAATGTATAGGAGCATGCCATCTTTTTACTTTATAAACATACAGGAGCATGCCATCTCATTACATTCTAAATGTACAGGCATGTGCCATCTCATTACATTCTAAATGTATAGGAGCATGCCATCTTATTCCATTCTAAACGTACAGGAGCATGCCATCTCATTACATTCTAAATATACAGGACCATGCCATCTCATTACATTCTAAATGTACGGGTGCATACCATCTAATTACATTCTAAATGTATAGGAGCATGCCATCTTATTGCATTCTAAATGTACAGGAGTGTGCCATCTCATTACATTGTAAATGTATAGTGGCATACCATCTCATAACATTCTAAATGTATAGGAGTATGCCATTTCATTATATTGTAGAAGTACAGAAGTGTGCCATCTGATTACATTCTAATTGTACAGGAGCGTGCCATCTCATTACATTCTGAATGTATGGGAGCATGCCATCTTATTGCATTCTAAATATACAGGTGCGTGCCATCTCATTACATTCTAAATGTATAGGACCATGCCGTCTTATTACATTGCAAATGCATAGTGGCATACCATCTCATAACATTCTAAATGTATAGAAGTATGCCATTTCATTACATTGTAGACGTACAGGAGTGTGCCATCTCATTACATTCTAAATGTATAGGAGCATGCCATCTTATTCCATTCTAAATGTACAGGAGCATGCCATCTTCATTGCATTCTAATTGTACAGGAGCATGCCGTCTTATTACATTCTAAATGTACAGGCTTGTGCCATCTCATTACATTCTAAATGTACAGGAGTGTGCCATCTCATTACATTCTAAATGTATTGGAGCATGCCATGTTATTGCATTCTAAATGTACAGGTGCGTGCCATCTTATTACATTCTAATTGTACAGGAGCATGCCGTCTTATTACTTTCTAACTGTATAGGTATGTGCCATCTCATTACATTCTAAATGTATAGGAGTATGCCATTTCCTTACATTTTAGACATACAGGAGTGTGCCATTTCTTTACATTCTAAATATACAGGTATGTGCCATCTCATTACATTCTAAATGTATGTGGGAATGCCATCTCATAACATTCTAAATGTATAGGAGCATGCCATTTCATTACATTCTAAATGTACAGGAGTGTGCCATCTCATTACATTCTAAATGTACAGGTGCATGCCATCTCAGAACATTCTAAATGTACAGGTGCATGCCATCTCATTACATTCTAAATGTATAGGAGCATGCCATCTCATTACATTCTAAATGTACAGGCGTGTGCCATCTCATTACATTCTAAATGTACATGTGCATGCAATCTCATTACATTCTAAATGTATAGGAGCATGCCATCTTATTACATTCGAAATGTACAGGAGCATGCCATCTCATTACATTCTAAATGTACAGGTGCATGCCATCTCATTACATTCTAAATGTACAGGAGCATGCAATCTCATTACATTCTAAATGTATAGTAGCATGCCATCTCATTACATTCTAAATGTACATGTGCATGCAATCTCATTACATTCTAAATGTATAAGAGCATGCCATCTTTTTCCTTTCTAAACATTCAGGAGCATGCCATCTCATTACATTCTAAATATCCAGGTGCGTGCCATCTCATTACATTCTAAATGTACAGGAGCATGCCATCTCATTACATTCTAAATGTACAGGCGCATGCCATCTCATTACATTCTAAATGTACAGGTGCATGCCATCTCATTACATTCTAAATGTGTAGGAGCATGCCATCTTATTACATTCTAAATGTACAGAAGCATGCCATCTCATTACATTCTAAATGTATAGGAACATGCCATCTTATTACATTCTAAATGTACAGGAACATGCCATCTTATTACATTCTAAATGTACAGGAGCATGCCATCTCATCACATTCTAATTGTACAGGAACATGCCGTCTTATTACATTCTAAATGTACAGGAGCATGCCATCTCATAGCATTCTAAATGTACAGGCGCGTGCCATCTCAATACATTCTAAATGTACAGGAGCATGCCATCTTATTACATTCTAAATATACAGGCAAGTGCCATCTCATTACATTCTAAATGTACAGGAACATGCCATCTTATTACATTCTAAATGTATAGGAGTATGCCATTTCATTACATTGTAGATGTACAGGACTGTGCCATCTCATTACATTCTAAATGTACAGGTGTGTGCCATTTTATTACATTCTAAATGTATAGGAGCATGCCATCTTATTACATTCTAAACCTACAGGAGCATGCCATCTCATTACATTCTAAATGTATAGGAGCATGCCATCTTATTACATTCTAAACCTACAGGAGCATGCCATCTCATTACATTCTAAATGTACAGGAGTGTGCCATCTCATAACATTCTAAATGTACAGGAGCATGCCATCTCATTACATTTTAATTGTACAGGAGCATGCCGTCTTATTACATTCTAAATGTACTAGGAGCATGCCATCTCATTACATTCTAAATGTACAGGAGCATGCCATCTCATTACATTCTAAATGTACAGGGAATGCCATCTCATTACATTCTAAATGTACAGGAGCATGCCATCTCATTACATTCTAAATGTACAGGCATGCCATCTCATTACATTCTAAATGTACAGGAGCATGCCATCTCATTACATTCTAAATGTACAGGAGCATGCCATCTCATTACATTCTAAATGTACAGGAGCATGCCATCTCATTACATTCTAAATGTACAGGTGCCATCTCATTACATTCTAAATGTACAGGAGCATGCCATCTCATTACATTCTAAATGTACAGCAGCATGCCATCTCATTACATTCTAAATGTACAGGAGCACGCCATTTCATTACATTCTAAATGTATGGGTGCATGCCATCTCATTACATTCTAAATGTACAGGCATGCCATCTCATTACATTCTAAACATACAGGAGTGTGCCATCTCAGTACATTCTAATTGTACAGGAGCATGCCGTCTTATTACATTCTAAATGTACAGGAGCATACCATCTCATTACATTGTAAATGTACAGGAGCACGCCATCTCATTACATTTTAATTGTACAGGAGCATGCCATCTCATTACATTCTAAATGTACAGGAGCATGCCATCTCATTACATTCTAAATGTACAGGGTGCCATCTCATTACATTCTAAATATACAGGCACATACCATCTCATTACATTCTAAATGTATAGGAGCATGCCATCTCATTACATTCTAAATGTACAGGAGCATGCCATCTCATTACATTCTAAATGTACAGGAGCATGCCATCTCATTACATTCCAAATGTACAGGAGCATGCCATCTAATTACCTTCTAAATGTACAGGAGCATGCCATCTCATTACATTCTAAATGTATAGGTGCATGCCATCTCATTACATTCTAAATGTACAAGAGCATGCCATCTCATAACATTCTAAATGTACAGGAGCATGCCATCTCATTACATTCTAAATGTACAGGAGCATGCCATCTCATTACATTCTAAATGTACAGGAGCATGCCATCTCATTACATTCTAAATGTACAGGAGCATGCCATCTCATTACATTCTAAATGTACAGGAGCATGCCATCTCATTACATTCTAAATGTACAGGAGCATGCCATCTCATTACATTCTAAATGTACAGGTGCCATCTCATTACATTCTAAATGTACAGGAGCATGCCATCTCATTACATTCTAAATGTACAGGAGCATGCCATCTCATTACAGTCTAAATGTACAGGCATGCCATCTCATTACATTCTAAATGTACAGGAGCATGCCATCTCATTACATTCTAAATGTACAGGAGCATGCCATCTCATTACATTCTAAATGTACAGGAGCATGCCATCTCATTACATTCTAAATGTACAGGTGCATGCCATCTCATTACATTCTAAATGTATAGGATCATTACATCTTATTACATTCTAAACATAGAGGAGGATGCCATCTCATTACATTCTAAATGTCCAGGTGCATGCCATCTCATTACATTCTAAATGTATAGGAGCATGTCATCTCATTACATTCTAAATGTACAGGAGCATGCCATCTCATTACATTACATTCTAAATGTATAGGAGCATGCCATCTCATTACATTCTAAATGTACAGGAGAGTGCCATCTCATTACATTCTAAATGTATAGGAGCATGCCATCTCATTACATTCTAAATGTACAGGCGCATGCCATCTCATTACTTTCTAAATGTATAGGTGCGTGCCATCTCGTTACATTCTAAATGTATAGGAGCATGCCATCTCATTACATTCTAATTGTACAGGAGCATGCCATCTCATTACATTCCAATTGTACAACTGTGTGCCATCTCATTACATTCTAAATGTACAGGAGCATGCCATCTCATTACATTCTTATTGTACAGGAGCATGCCATCTCATTACATTCTAAATGTACAGGAGCATGCCATCTCATTACATTCTAAATGTACAGGAGCATGCCATCTCATTACATTCTAAATGTACAGCATGCCATCCCATTACATTCTAAATGTACAGGAGCATGCCATCTCATTACATTCTAAATGTACAGGAGCATGCCATCTCATTACATTCTAAATGTACAGGAGCATGCCATCTCAATACATTCTAAATGTACAGGAGCGTGCCATCTCATTACATTCTAAATGTACAGGCACATGCCATCTCATTACATTCTAAATGTATAGGGGCATATCATCTCATTACATTCTAAACATACAGGAGTGTGCCATCTCAGTACATTCTAAATGTAGAGGAGCATGCCATCTCTTTACATTCTAAATGTACAGGCACATGCCATCTCATTACATTCTAAATGTAGAGGAGCATGCCATCTCATTACATTCTAAATGTACAGGAGCATGCCATCTCATTACATTCTAAATGTATAGGTGCATGCCATCTTATTGCATTCTAAAAGTACAGGAGCATGCCATCTCATTACATTCTAAATATACAGGCATGTGCCATCTCATTACATTCTAAATATACAGGTACATGCCATCTCATTACATTCTAAATGTATAGGAGCATGCCATCTCATTACATTCTAAATGTACAGGTGCGTGCCATCTCATTACATTCTAAATGTATAGGAGCATGCCATCTTATTACATTCTAAATGTACAGGAGCATGCCATCTCATTACATTCTAAATGTACAGGAGCATGCCATCTCATTACATTCTAAATGTACAGGAGCATGCCATCTCATTACATTCTAAATGTACAGGAGCATGCCATCTCATTACATTCTAAATGTACAGGAGCATGCCATCTCATTACATTCTAAATGTATAGGAGCATGCCATCTCATTACATTCTAAATGTACAGGCGCATGCCATCTCATTACTTTCTAAATGTATAGGTGCGTGCCATCTCGTTACATTCTAAATGTACAGGAGCATGCCATCTCATTACATTCTAAATGTACAGGAGAGTGCCATCTCATTATATTCTAAATGTATAGGAGCATGCCATCTCATTACATTCTAAATATACAGGCGCATGCCATCTCATTACATTTTAAATGTACAGGTGTGTGAAATCTCATTACATTCTAATTGTATAGGAGCATGCCATCTCATTACATTCTAAACATACAGGAGCATGCCATCTCATTACATTCTAAATGTACAGGCACATGCCATCTCATTACATTCTAAATGTATAGGAGCATGCCATCTTACTACATTCTAAACATACAGGAGCATGCCATCTCAGTACATTCTAAATGTACAGGCACATGCCATCTCATTACATTCTAAATGTATAGGAGCATGCCATCTTACTACATTCTAAATATACAGGAGCATGCCATCTCAGTACATTCTAAATGTACAGGAGCATGCCATCTCATTACATTCTAAATGTACAGGAGTGTGCCATCTCATTACATTCTAAATATATAGGGGCATCCCATCTTATGACATTCTAAATGTACAGGTGCATGCCATCTCATTACATTCTAAATGTATAGGAGCATGCCATCTCATTACATTCTAAATGTACAGGCGCGTGCCATCTCATTACATTCTAAATATACAGGCGCGTGCCATCTCATTACATTCTAAATGTACAGGTACATTCTAAATGTACAGGTGCCATCTCATAACATTCTAAATGTATAGGAGCATGCCATCTCATTAAATTCTAACTGTACAGGCGCATGCCATCTCATTACATTCTAAATGTATAGGCACATGCCATCTCATTACATTCTAAATGTATAGGAGCATGCCATCTTACTACATTCTAAACATACAGGAGCATGCCATCTCATTACATTCTAAATGTACAGGCACATGCCATCTCATTACATTCTAAATGTATAGGAGCATGCCATCTCATTACATTCTAATTATACAGGCGTGTGCCATCTCATTACATTCTCAGTGTACAGGAGCATACAATCTTATTACATTCTAAACTTACAGTAGCATGCCATCTCATTACATTCTAAATGTACGGTAGCATACCATCTCATTACATTCTAAATGTAGAGGAGCATACCATCTCATTGCATTCTAATTGTACAGGCGCATGCCATCTCATTACATTCTAAATATACAGGAGTGCCATCTCATTACATTCTAAATGTACAGGCACATGCCATCTCATTACATTCTAAATGTATAGGAGCATGCCATCTTACTACATTCTAAACATACAGGAGCATGCCATCTCAGTACATTCTAAATGTACAGGCACATGCCATCTCATTACATTCTAAATGTATAGGAGCATGTCATCTCATTACATTCTAAATGTATAGGAGCATGCCATCTCATTACATTCTAAATGTACAGGCGCGTGCCATCTCATTACATTCTAAATATACAGGCGCGTGCCATCTCATTACATTTTAAATGTACAGGTGCGTGCAATCTCATTACATTCTAAATGTATAGGAGCATGCCATCTTACTACATTCTAAACATACAGGAGCATGCCATCTCAGTACATTCTAAATGTACAGGCACATGCCATCTCATTACATTCTAAATGTATAGGAGCATGCCATCTTACTACATTCTAAACATACAGGAGCATGCCATCTCATTACATTCTAAATGTACAGGCACATGCCATCTCATTACATTCTAAATGTATAGGAGCATGCCATCTTACTACATTCTAAACATACAGGAGCATGCCATCTCAGTACATTCTAAATGTACAGGCACATGCCATCTCATTACATTCTAAATGTATAGGAGCATGTCATCTCATTACATTCTAATTGTACAGGAGCATGCCATCTCATTACATTCTAAATGTACAGGCACATGCCATCTCATTACATTCTAAATGTATAGGAGCATGTCATCTCATTACATTCTAAATGTACAGGAGCATGCCATCTCATTACATTCTAAATGTACAGGTGCATGCCATCTCATTACATTCTAAATGTATAGGAGCATGTCATCTCATTACATTCTAAATGTACAGGAGCATGCCATCTCATTACATTCTAAATGTACAGGAGTGTGCCATCTCATTACATTCTAAATGTATAGGGCATGCCATCTCATTACATTCTAAATGTACAGGTGCATGCCATCTCATTACATGCTAAATGTACAGGCATGCCATCTCATTACATTCTAAATGTACAGGCTGCCATCTCATTACATTCTAAATGTATACGAGCATGCCATCTTACTACATTCTAAACATAAAGGAGCATGCCATCTCAGTACATTCTAAATGTATAGGCACATGCCATCTCATTACATTCTAAATGTATAGGAACATGCCATCTTACTACATTCTAAACATACAGGAGCATGCCATCTCAGTACATTCTAAATGTACAGGCACATGCCATCTCATTACATTCTAAATGTATAGGAGCATGTCATCTCATTACATTCTAATTGTACAGGAGCATGCCATCTCATTACATTCTAAATGTACAGGAGTGTGCCATCTCATTACATTCTAAATATATAGGAGCATGCCATCTCATTACATTCTAAATGTACAGGCGCGTGCCATCTCATTACATTCTAAATGTATAGGAGCATGTCATCTCATTACATTCTAAATGTATAGGAGCATGCCATCTCATTACATTCTAAATGTACAGGCGCGTGCCATCTCATTACATTCTAAATATACAGGCGCGTGCCATCTCATTACATTTTAAATGTACGGTGCGTGCAATCTCATTACATTCTACAGGTATAGGAGCATGCCATCTTACTACATTCTAAACATACAGGAGCATGCCATCTCAGTACATTCTAAATGTACAGGCACATGCCATCTCATTACATTCTAAATGTATAGGAGCATGTCATCTCATTACATTCTAAATGTATAGGAGCATGCCATCTTATTATATTCTAAATGTACAGGAGCATGCCATCTCATTACATTCTAAATGTACAGGTGCGTGCAATCTCATTACATTCTAAATGTATAGGAGCATGCCATCTTATTACATTCTAAACATACAGGAGCATGCCATCTCAGTACATTCTAAATGTACAGGAACATGCCATTTCATTACATTATAAATGTACGGGTGCATACCATCTCATTACATTCTGAATGTACAAGAGCATGCCATCTTATTACATTCTAAATATACAGGAGCATGCCATCTCATTACATTCTAAATGTTCGGGTGCATACCATCTCATTACATTCTAAATGTATAGGAGCATGCCATCTTATTACATTCTAAACATACAGGAGCATGCCATCTCATTACATTCTAAATGTACGGGTGCATACCATCTCAATACATTCTAAATGTACAAGAGCATGTCATCTTATTACATTTTAAATGTAGAGGAGCATGCCATCTCATTACATTCTACTTGTACAGGAGCATGCCATCTTATTATATTCTAAATGTACAGGCTTGTGCCATCTCATTACATTCTAAATGTACAGGAGTGTGCCATCTCATTACATTGTAAATGTAAGGTGGCATACCATCTCATAGCATTCTAAATGTATAGGAGTATGCCATTTCATTACATTGTAGACATACAGGAGTGTGCCATCTCATTACATTCTAAATGTATGGGACCATGCCATCTCATTACATTCTAAATGTACAGGTGTGTGCCATTTCATTACATTCTAAATGTACAGGCATGTGCCATCTCATTACATTCTATATATATTGGGGAATACCGTCTCATAACATTCTAAATGTATGGGAGCATTCCATTTCATTACGTTCTAAATGTACAGGAGTGTGCCATCTCATTACTTTCTAAATGTACAGGTGTATTCTGTACAAAAGAACTCTAAGGATCTAAGATCACACAGATTTCGGGATAATGGGAGAATCAGTACTCACAATGTTTTGTGATCCTGAAGGCGGTACAGCCACAATGGGTGACTATATTGATTTCAACTATACGGACGTACCTGAGTCTTAACTTTACTTGACATGATCAAATGCTACACTCCCTGCTTTTTTCCCTTGAGTGTGTTTTCTGTTATTTTACTTAAACTATTAGATTGACATTCACATGGTTAGGGGGTAGCTTAGGTGTGTGTGTGTGTGTGTGTGTGTGTGTGTGTGTGTGTGTGTGTGTGTGTGTGTGTGTGTGTGTGTGTGTGTGTGTGTGCATCTGTGTGTGTCTGTGTGTGTGTATCTGTGTGTGTGTATATCTGTGTGTCTGTGTGTGTGTATATGTGTGTGTGTGTGTGTGTGTGTGTGTGTGTGTGTGTGTCTGTGTAATGAATGTGCAAATATGTATACCTCCGCACACACACAACACTAGACTAACAAACAAAGCCTGTAACAATAGGTTGGGAGGGAACATTAACCAACAAGGAGAGGACAAAAGATGTGGGTTGGTTGGACCACTCGCCACCAGGCATATCTCAAGATTATCCTGCCTTAGGAACACTGGGAATGGGGGGCAATGGACACCATATTGTTCCATAATGACACTTACACATGATGGTGATCAGGGGAGGACATGACAAAGGGAACACTAGACACCAATGATACTTTACATAGTGTGCTTTAACGTCACATAAGTAAAAAAATAAAGCAAAAAAAAATATGAAGCAGGGAACCACTAGACATCAAGAATACTATTAACAGTGTGCCTTAAATTCAATGAAAAGGATTCAGGTCATGTACCACCCCACAGAATATATCAGTCCTCTGCATCCACAAATAGACACCATAGCTAAACTGTAAGGACATACAATACTTAAAAAACACACACAAACAAGTAAAGAACTAAGGGTGTAGAAAGGCTTTGAACCCTGCACCTTTACTATTGAAAGCATCAACATTAACCTGCACCACTAAGTGAGACATTAGTGCAGCATGGGTTATTTTTAACATGTAAGGAGAATCTTAGGCAATATTCAATGCCTGTAACAGTTCATGTGCTATGAGGGAGAAGGACACAGAACAGGGAGCATACCTCTTAAACTTGTACTGCAAGAAATCTAGGCAAAGCCAACATTAATGATGGATCAAAAACACAATCAGGGTTGGATTTTAATTATTCCCCTAAGAGATGTGGAAATGCATTGGACTAACAACATTTGCATTAGCTTGCACTTACTGTGGATGTGAATTAGGAAACTCAAATGCCTGGCATTAATAACTGACGGTTATCATCCCTGAATTACCAGAGCAAGGAAAAATGAGTCATCAGGGGCATTTTGACAACAGGAACAGGTACGGGGTATGTGGTGTGTGTGGGTGTGTGTGTGTGTGTGTGTGTGTGTGTGTGTGTGTAGAAGGAATAAGAGGGGTGCCTATGCTAACACGATGTAACAACTGTTAACCACTGTAGGAAATTGCTGATCAACACTTGTAGTAATTAACAGCAATTAACAGTAATTTAAAGGTGTGCACATTTGCTGATAAAGACATCTTCCACATTGTAGCTAATATATATCTGAATCTCAAACATGGAAACAAGTCCATTCCAGAAACAAGACTCTTTTACCACAGCCTTTAATGCAAACAGTGTTTTTTTTTATCCCAGAGCAAGAGTACAGAGGACATTTCCTTTCATGTTAGACATCTTCTAGAAAAAGGTGCAGTATGCATGAGTTTGCATGCAGTTTGAATAATTACACTGCTGTAGCAAATTTTAATATGAGTGCTTGTGACTTTGTCTTTTGCCATGCTTTGAGCAATGCTAATTGTAATCGTATGTTTGTGCTGTCCTGCAAAGGGTTGTCGTTTTGGTCATTAAGACTTCCCTGTAGATGAAAGGTTCTGGATGGAATGCTGATAGGCTAAGTAGTTTTTTGAGCTCTACTATTTTATTTATTTTCTGACAGGAAATTATATTTCTAAGTTATCTTTTTTGACTGAAAACTAATATTTTGGACTGTACTGAAAGATAACATCAACAAAATATTTATATTCAATATTATTTTCCTCTCAAACTTTTGCTCAGAAGAATTCTCACTGGAAATACAGAATGAGTCACACAAAAATAAGTTCTCAGGAATCTCTTATGAGGAAGGATTTTCAGACTGTATTAACTAACATTCAAGAGCTTTCACTGAAAATGGACATAAAGATAATAAGTTGGACAATTTTAAAGAAAAACACTAAACAAATGCAACAAAATACAAGAGTTCTTACTGAGACAAAACACCTTACTTCTGGAAAAAATAGATGATTTAGAAAATAGATCTCGGAGAAATAATGTGCATATCTTTGGTTTGCCTGAGAAGATAGAAGGTGGTAGTATGACAAACTTTTTAACATCCTGGCTCCCTAAGATTCTTGATTTACCAGAGACAATGTCATATGGAATTGAAAGAGCCCATAGAGCTTTGGTTACACCATCTACATCTAAAAATACTCCATTACCGAGATCTGCTATTGTGAGATTCTTTTCTTCACAAGAAGAACTACTTTTGAAAACAGCCTGGACAAATTCTCCCATCAAATTACAGGACAAAATAATAAGATTTCACAATGACTACTCAGCTCCAGTGATGTCTAAGAGAAAATGCTTTCTTCCTTTAATTAAAGAATTAAAGAAGAGACAGATCAAGGTTCGTTTGCTATTTCAAGCCAGATTTAAAATATTCCTCTCAGATGACATTAAAATCTTTGATGATCTTGACAATGCTATGACATATCTAAAAACAAAAAATATAATAGTACATGTGGAAGAGATGGATTGGAGGATCTACCTGATAAGACCGACATCCCAAAAGACCGACAATGATATGAACAACAACAGAAGAATGACAGTTTAAATAGCCGACAACTGTAAACCCCAACACTTAGAACACCGACAATCAGAACACCGACAAAGTAATACAGATAATGTTGTGAACATCACTGTGTTAAACTACACACGTAGAATGATGTATGAAACTCTACTGGCAGCAGTTGAAAAGTGGACTTTGGAAGATGGGAGTTCCAATAGTAGCTGCACGTCATACAAAACTCCCTACCAATTGAAATAAATCAACAGAGTTGAAATTCCAACACCCGTGAATCTAATAGCAAAGTAGATTAATGCACAACAAGTGTACAGCGTAATAGTATGGAGGAAATTGCAATTACATTTTCAAAAGCCTTGCAATAGCCTTTACGAAATCCAAGGGTGTATACTGCTCCTTACTGAGTAATACACTTTGAAATTGCTGGTGTCTAGCGATAAACTTTCTCTTGTTTGGAGAAGGTACGCAGCCTGTGGACATCCTAATTCTGAGTTCATCCAAATGGTATTGCTCTCATACTAATGTGTGTAACAGGTATCTCAGGTTAGCTCACCTATCACCCAGGAGACATTTCAGCCTCCTATGCCACGCCTCCACTGTGTTTTGGGTTCGCGGTAGAAACAAGTCATTTAAATCACTCACATTCCAAAAAGATATTGGAAATAGTGGCGGAAACCTAATTGTAGCACTTGTTCTAGTGTGAAAGTGTCTCCTCTTTCCAAAAATATAGCAGTCAGAGAAATATTTAATGATGTCTTTGCCTTCTGTGGGGAAGGTAGCCCACAGTTCATTGAATGTTACTTGCACTTCATCTTCCTGTAAGAATGCTAATGCAACCAGAGATTTCACAGCAAGTTGAAATTCCTGAGAAGTATTATACAAAGAAGCCAAACCTAATGACTGTACTTTACACCAGATATTCTGGCCAAAGTGAAACAAACACCTCTTCGATCACACACCAGGAATGTTGAGTGTGATACTTTTCAGTGCAGCTATTTCAAAATCACAGAGTACAAATCTGAGTTGCACGTCAAATCTGTTATCTGTCAGCAAGAAAAATATGCTGTGCCACAGATAATTATACGCCTTTAGTGACTTTTTAGACATGAAAGCATATAGTAGGGGTATACATTTACTCTGTATTCCTTATTGCACCAATGCGTGAATGCTATATAACTGGTGAATAGTTACACCCTTTGCAAAAAATGTAACATCCATGAGCCAGATAATAGCACAGCTCAAGTCACGCAAATCATTTACTGTGGTAAACACCACAACAGTAGTTTCAGTGGCAGCATCTGACATCGCTTTACTGATAAAATTACCAGATTTCAGTGGGAACTTGGTGAAATCTATGTTTAATAGTGTCAACTCCTCTGTGTTACTCAGTCCACACTTTTGACGTCTGATATGGTTCACCTGCTGTAATAGGGCTCGTCTATGTGGAACACAGTGTATTGTGTCTAGAGAAGTTGAAGGTAGTGCATCTTCTACTATTAGACACGGTGTGTCACTATTTAACTCAGCTCTAGTTTTCAAAGCACTACAGACTATGTAGCTCTGTGGTTTACCCGATCTGCTGCATGGTTGTGAGCAACTGATTTCTCAAGTTTATCGCCATTTGGCATTAAGGTGGTTACAGCTCTGCCTTTACAAGTCTCAGTGCTTTTATATTTACCTCCCCAGTACCTCTTGCTGTGTCGGGTCCTTTCTAAATGGTACAGGTAGCATTCTATTACCAATATGTCCTTCCCCTTTTGCGATTTAACTGTCTTATATGTTTCCTAGCACTCCTGGAGCTACTATTTCAAATTTCGCCATGTTATCTTCGGTGCATAGCACACTACTGACCTGCTGACATTTACTTTTAAGGATTCAGGTGTGCTTTGTGTTAGAAGTTACAACTAATTGGTTATTAGGATATCCTAGTTAGTATTTCATGTGTGTATATACCGCTAAGATACTTGTTTTGCTTCCGTAGTGACTTCAGATGAGATTATATGCTGATTTTGTGTTCTGTCGGGGTTATGGTATGTCGGGCTTGTCTACTTTCAGGTTTCTGCATTTTTGATGTCCTGGTGCTGGTTATTTCGTTGTCGATGTTGTAAGTTTTCGACATTCTCAGGTAGATCTGGATTGGAACAACAGCTCTTTGAAAAGACGGGTGGAGATAAACAACTGGAAAACCAATGAAAGAAAGAAGAAACTAAAAGCAAAACAATTTCCTAAAATAATTTTAATAGTTGTTTATATGATTTACAAGCAAATTAGAATTAATCACAAATAATTTTTTTCTAATATGCCTATGCATTGAGGGGAGTATTAGACTCCATGAAGGGAAAGAGAGTTAAAAGAACAAATGAGGTATAACCTATTCATAGGTTAGTACTAGGCTAGTTGCTCTTGCAAGTCATTTTATGCCTAGCCAATTATACATTGTGAGACTCAAACCCTGTACCTTGTGTTTGTAAGGCAAACGCCTTAACCATTAGGCCACCCTCCTAACCTATGTTTGATAGGTTACAATATGACAGTGAAGTTGTATTTTTGGATTTATATTTAAAGGGTTTTGAGAATGGGGAGATACGTACTTCTGTACAGAGGAATTTTTTAGATGGGGGCCAATATTTACATGGGAGGAGCTGTCACCCCCCCATCTAATTTCCTCTTTGCCCTATGGAGTTATTAAGACTGCATAGAATTTGTAGTAATGAAAATTATTTTTTATGATGAAGTTTGTAGAACAGTTAGAATGTTTACTAACAGGGGATATGATTCGGATTTAGTAAATTAAGCCCTATTAAAAGTTTTCGGACTTGGTAATAATCAGAGAATATAATATTAGTAGTTTTCATGAAAATAATAATAGGGCAATGAGTTGTGTTAAAGAAAAAATGTATTTTGTTACAATTTATAATATATTAAGTGATAAGATTTGGGATATGTTGAAATATTGTTTGGAATGTTTTATTAGAGATAGGGGAAATGTCTAAAATTTTATGTTATCTCATATAAACATGGATATAGTTTAAAAGATATGTTAGTGTGTGGTAATTTTGTTTCTCCAGATGTTAACATTGTTAGGCAGTTTTTCATGTCACACTTGTCAATTTGTGGTACATTCTTTTAAGAAGATTAATAATGTTAGTTTTTATCCAGCAGAATCTTTTTCATATAATACCAATGATGTTGTTTATGCACTTAGGTGCCCCTGCAATTTATTTTATATTGGTGAAACTAAACAAATGTTCAGGATGAGGTTGCAGGGGCATATTAGGGACATTAAAAATAAAAAAATGGAAAGTTCTGTTGCTGTGCACTTTAAAGAAAAACATGGCAGTGATTATTTGTTATTATAGGGAGCAGTTCTTGAAAAGATTCATGTTTTATTGTGGGAAATTTTACATTGAAGGATAAATATCTTTATAAAGAATCTGTTTTTATATTGAAATATAATACTTTGATGCCTTTGAGCTTGAACTGTAAAGTTAGTTGGAAGTATTTGATTTAATTGTTCTATTGGTTAATTGGATATTTGTTGTTTTATGTTTTATATTTAAATAATATATTTTACCAATGTTGTTACTCCTTGAATGATATGTTGCCGAGGCACTAGAGAAGTTAATACAATTTTGGTGTGGGTCAGTAGCTGGTTGTTTTATTATATTTTTTTCTATTTTTATTTTGTAGTTTTGTTTCAAATAATTTATTTTTTAATTTTTAACATGACGTATTATTTTTTATTCATCTCTATATTTTTTGTTAATGAATATGTGTTTAATATTACTAACATAGATAGCTCTAATAGGCACTATGAGGCATACAAGAGTGGTACAATAAAATAATACATTTGAGAGTTAGATATTTATTGTTTTCTTACTAATAAATACTACATGACACAACTAAAGTATATTACTATTAGTATTAATGTTCCAAATAATGGTTGCAAGAGAAGCAATTTAAACCAGTTTCACAGTTTACATATATCACAGATCATCTTCCTTCAAGAAACACATCTATTACAAGATGATATAAATAGGCTTAACACACATTTTTTTACAATTTTAAGTCTGAATACAAACAAAAAAAAGAGAGGGGTAGCCATTTTTTGGAGAAATTCTTCACCAATGCCCAATATAATAAGTACATATAATGATGATAAACATGTTTTGTTCAGCAATAATTGACATTAATAGAAATCTATATACCTTTATTAAAGTTTATTGGATACCGAGTATCAGTGTTAAAATGGATAGGCAATAATTAGAAAAGATAATGCAACATTCAAAAGTAGTATTCTTTCAGAAGACTTTAACTGTATACTAAGAAATTAAGATTCTAATACTATCAGAAAATGAAGAATACCAGCTTTTGCAAAGGAACTAAAAAACTTCATAGACTCACTTAAAATCAAAGATATTAATGAATTTTCAGATCCAGGTTCACTTTTTATACTCATTTTTCACACAGACATGGAATTCAGTCAAGAATAGATAGAGCATACATTTCCAATAATTTAATATCTAAATTGAATAAAGTAAAGACAGTTTCTTACCCACTTTGAGATTATAGTACAAGAACTTTTGAACTTATATTAAACACTAATAAAAAAAATTCAATAAAAAGGATAACAGCATATATAAATAATTTAAAGGATTTTAAATAATTTTGTAATAAAGATATTTAAAAATGTATTAAAATTAATTACACAGAGGATATATCTGAAATTTATGTAAAGGATGCCAGAAAAGTATATTTAAATGGTAGAATAAAAATTGGTATGCCCTTAAGAAAAAGCAATGGGATAAGGATTTGATATAAATACAGGAAAAAATATAAATTAAAACAGATCAGTCAAAAAAGACAAGATATGATAAAAGAAGTTGATGAGTTAAAAAGTATTTAGAGATCTTAAATCATAAAACTATGATAAATTTGGAGAAGATCAGATTAATCAACTGTTCCTTGAACCCAAAATCTATGCATAAATTAGCTTCCAGAACAAAAATGATTAAGAAATTTAATCATATTAAAGAAATGCATTCACCTGAAAGTAAGAAAAATGTAATAGATGTGGACAAATGTTTAAAATTATTTAGAAACCACTTTAATAAGGTTAATCAAAATAAGATAATGGATTATCATGAAATAATTAAAACTTTCATGAAAAACACAATAAACAGGCTGACAGATGATCAAAAGGAATTAACAGACAAACCCATATTAATTGCTGAAATTAAAAGTCAAATTAAACTAAAACCTAACAAAGCACCTGGTAATGATGGCATAATATCAGAATTATATAAATTACTACCTAAAAAAGCTTTACATATTCTACATAAAGTTTTTCTTTTATTTAAATATTTAACAAAAGTTCCTCCATCTTGGAAATACATGCTTATTTTCCCAATTTTAAAGACAGATACAAATCCAGCAGAATGTTCCTCATATAGACCAATTTCACTTTTAAATATTGATTGTAAAACATTCATAGCCATATCTGCTACTAGGTTGCAACAATTTTTACAATATTTGATTAATAATGATCAAACAGGGTTTATAATAAACAGGAATGCTTATGCCAATATTAAAAGAATATAAACCACCATAGATTTTGCAGACAACAATAAACAGCATTTAACTTTGTTAAGTTTAGATATCAATACTGCTTTTGATACTGTAAATTGGAAATATTTATCAGTTTTGTAGGAGTATAATTTCTCCACAAGTTTTACACAACTCATAAATTTACTTTATGTTAAATTTTTGGCTTGCATAAAAATTGTTTCTTATATATCAGAATCAATTACAATTTCAAAAGGAAATAAACATGGTTGTCCACTTTCACCACTTTTTTTACTCTAATTATGGAACCTTTTGTGAATTTCATAAGATTGAGAATGGATATTAAAGGTGTACAGGTAAACAATAAATTAAAATCCAAAATATTATTATTTGCAGATGACATTCGTCTGACTTTAAATGATAATACAAATTGTCTTAAGGCTTATTTAATGCAATAACAATATTTCAGAAAAAAAATCTGGACTTACTTTTAATGAAGGCAAAGCAAAAATGTATTTATAAATTAAAATAATGATATGAAAGAAAGATTTTCTAAATATGTAGAGGGAGGTAATAAAATTACATATCTTGGAATAATTTTAAAAGGAAGCATTAAGAACACAGCAAAAGAAAATTATAAAAATAATTTAGTTATAATTAATGCTCTTATAAATAAATAAATGGAATAAGTTTTCCTTTACCATGGAAGAGAGACTTTCTTTAATAAAAATGATTATATTACCAAAAGTTTTATATTTAATACAATCCTTATCACTACCACCATCTAAAAACAATAAGAAAATTTAATTATTTAATTCTTAATTTTTTGGTATCCTAACAAACTAAGATTGGGATTAAATTACCATGCAAGGGATTGGTCCCTAGGTATAATTGGTATACCAGAAATAGAGTTATATTCATTTTTGTCAATGATAAAAACAGTTTCCTTATGGTTAAACAAAAACTATAATGCCAAATGGAAAGATGTACAACAGAACATATGTATAGAGCCAAATAAGATACTTTTCATACAACAAAATGAGATAAAAATAATTTTATATGGATCTTAAAATATTACATTTTAGAAAATAGAAATATTACAATTAACTCTTCCTGTATTATTTCAATGTTAAAGATTTTTAGAGCTTATATTTACAAAAATCTAGGATATAGGGCATGTTTTTATTGTTGTTTCCAATAGCATGTACACAAAATAAAGTTTGTGCTTTTAATTTAAATACAATGTATAAATTTAAGGAGAATAATTTGATATACTGGTATCAACTGATTGTTAGAAATACACTACAGACCATAGAATATATAACCACTAAATTTAATCTAAGCAAAGTTATGTGGTTAGATATACAAAATTGTAGGTATTCAATAGAAAATAAAACCAATTTAATGCAACCATTAATAAGAAATACTGTTTCAAAATTCATTGATTTAGTAATAACATTAACACATCAGAAAATAATTGAAAAAGGACTGTTGTCTAGAATATATGAAATTTTTAAAAATGTAGAAGAATGCATTAATGAGAATAATTGGGACTATTTCAAAACTATAAATAATTATTATCCAAGCAAGGAAGATAATATATATATATATATATATATATATATATATATATATTTATGTTGACATCTTTAACGCAAACTACATCTTCTATAAAGTGGACAATATTTACATGGAAATTTATGCATAACATTTTCATAACTCCACATGGGATAGAATTAATATAAAAGAAAAAGTGACTTGGAGATGTAAGACAAGTGGTAAAGTAGATTGGCAACATATGTTTTTTGGGGGTTCCATACACTAGATCAAATTTTCACTAATTCAAAATAGTGCATGGAATGCTCAATGCAGCAAAAGTGCACTTAATCGAAAGTGCACTTACGCAAAGCTCAGTACAATGAACAGGTGTTGTACTAAACTTCCATGCAGTACTCACGGACCTTAGGGTTAGGGCACGGATCATAGTAAGGGGATAGCCCATAGGGCTATCCCTTTACCATGACCCATGCTTTAACCCTAAGGTCTGTGATGACTGCAGTGCAGTGAAGGACATAGCAATGTCCTCCACTATGGTGCGAGATCACGACAGGGATTAGGGCATGAGTAGCTTTACTAACTATCCCCTTACCCTAACCTGTGCCCTAACCCTAAGGTCCATGACTATCGCACCATAGTGGAGGACATAGCTTGTTTTTTATGTCCTCCACTGTGCTGCAGTGTTTTAAAGTCCACTTTCGTTAAAGTGCACTCTCACAGGCTTCCTATTACAAGTTCGAAGTAGTGAACTTTCATTCTTGTAATAGGAATCTGTTTTTTGGCTGTAAGGTCATTAAACCATTTTGGGATATCATTAATATTTTTTGCAGTCTTTAATGATAAATTCACTCTAACCAAATCATTAATTTTGTTCATCACACTGATACCTGAGGGATGTTTGTCATTATGAACTTCTAATAATCAAGATGAGAAGAACTAGAATTACCACATCTTACAACATCTGAATAAAATTTAAAAGAACTGCTAAATAAATAGATAGAAATATATTAGTAACACGATTTTTTTTCCTTTTAATTGATTTTAAGAATATTTAAAGCTTTACTTATTTGGTAGACATCTTTGTTAATACTGTTTAGTTATGGTTTATTTTGTTTGTTTAAATGTTTCTATGTCTGCTTTTACTTTAATGTAAAATTTGTTATTTATTAAAATCAATGCAGATATTTAAGGAAGGTCTTCCCTGTAGACAAATACAGCTTTTGCAAAACCGGCTTGAGTAGTGATTATGCTAAATAAAGTGTTGCTATATTTTATCCTGTAAGTTCCTGAGGTAAGGTATCTCATTTAGCACTTATTTATTTGGACTGTGACAAAGTTATGACTTCATTTTGACATATGTTATAGTTAGCCTTGTCATTGTTAAAAGCAACACCTATATTTACGTTTCAGAAAATTTTCAATTGCATTATCAGTTATTTTATATTTTTCTTTTCTTGAAACTGAAATGGTGTTAGATGTATAAAGTGTATGGATATGTATTCCTTATTATACTTAAATTGTACATTTCATGTTTAAAATGCTGCTGTAACTGCTCATAAAATAACTCTCTACATGTAAAATGGTATGTGTCTGTGAGTTGCAAAACTGAGAAAAAAGATGTAAAATGAATTGATTGAAACCAGAATAAATACACTGATGTGTTAATTGTAACACTTTTGGTGTTTTTCCCTTGTAATGAGATATCAGAACTGGTATTTACAAATATCTGTGGACTGATGCCAGTCACTGTAATGAGCTTTAAACCACAAACTTTTGTGGTGCCTTGTGTGACTCCAGAAACACTGCTGTGGACTGTTTAATCCACTGTGTTTATTGCTACATAACCTCCGTGACTGCTGTAAAACATCCACTTTTGAGGAAATTCCAAACAAGTGGCTTAACAGAAGCAAATGGATTTCATCTCTGGTGTGTAAAGGTTCAACAAATGTCATACTTTGCAAAAATATAGAACAGTGAGAACAACTGTGAATACATATCAAAAGTTATGCTGATAATGGGAAATCTGGCTGTTTGGGGAGAAATATGCAAAATAGAAAACATCAGTACACACCAAATATAATGCACTTAAAATGACCAAAGACCATTGACACAATACTGACCTGTCTCTTTCTCCAGAACAAATGGGTATTTCCACATTTTGTAGTCCAATGGCATTACAATATAGTACATAAAAATTATCATGTGTGACAAGTGTTTCATACAGGTCAACTCCATTACTAATCTTAAATATTCTCACACCATTAGTATTGTCCTAATTTTAAATATTCTCACACCATCAGTATTGTCCCAAGTACAGGGGTTTTTTTCATAGTCTCAGCTTAATTAACATTAATTTTACATTTGTATAGATTTGCGCATAAAGTGCTATGGTATGGATGACAAACTAGCACAGAGGCTGGCATTGTTAGTTACAGTGCTTGGTTCTCCAGATCAGTTTTTAGTTGGGGTGCCTTGTATATGAAATTTACACATCCTCATTGTAACCATATGGTTTTGACTAGATTCTCCAGTTTCCTCTTGCTTCCCAAGAACATCCGGTAGTTAATCTGCTGATCATCCATACTGCCTCAGTATGGGCCATTCATGAGGGTGAACCAGTGTTTGTGTGTGCGTGTGTATGTATGTGCGTGCACATGCCAATCATATGATTGAGTGATGCCCTATCTGATGAGGGGTGGGAGGTTGGCGTAATGGTTAAGGTGTTTACCTTACAAACACAAGGTGCAGGGTTTGATTTTCACATGGGGTAATTGGCTAGACTTAAAATGGCCCAGAAGGGCAGTTAGCCTAGTACTAATCTATGAACCTATGAACCTATTATTTTCTCTGCCTTGTGGCCATAGAAAGCGAAGGGAGATGATTTACCTCTCAGTTGTCCGGATTTTTGCAGAATGTCCAGATTTATGCCTTGTGTTTTTGGTCTGTTCCTCATAAAAGTTGTGGTTTTCTGGCAAATCATTGAGGATTAAAGTCACTAAATGACGACATGAAATTGAGTTTAAGACTTCACATCCTTTAGAAAATGCATGCTAATGCAAAAACTTGTATTCTAGCAACTTTGTAAGTTTATAAGAGCAATACTTAAAATTTGTCCCTATTTTTGGCCCTTTGTCCCTGCATTATTTTAGGCTTTGTCTAGATTTCTTGTTGTAAGATGTTAAGAGGTATGGGCTCCTGTGTGTCATTGAAGTGAATAAAGCAGGTATCAGAATAATAGTAATGATTAATATAAATTAATAAATGAATATTAATATACTGTAATATGCATTAGAACAAGGCCCAGAGACACAGCATGAATCAGTATTGTATTAGCTTCATAGCTCTGTATTTAATCTGCAGTAAATAAGCCAGTAATGACAATCCCTGAGACTGTTACTGTTGATTTGTTGTAACAACCCAGTCGTATATGTTGTTGGGCAGCTTCAGAAACAGATGGAAACATGTAAGAGATTATTCTGAGACTAGAAGAGGCTAAATTGTCATATCAGTCATTGCCATAGTGCAGGGGCAAGCCTGTGCATTGCAGATTTCTTTCTCTGTGGTTTTGACAATGTCATATTTGGCAGATCTGTGGCAGGGGCTCATGAAAAAAACTATTGTGGGAAGATAATAAAGTTATATTTTTGGAGAGCTCTGTATGTCGATTATGTGACATTCCTGATGTTAAACATCAAAATGGCATTTTGACAAATTCCATATCATTGTTACAGGCTGGATAATTTTATAGGTGGCAAGAAGCTATATATATATATATATATATATATATATGTTAGTTGATGGGATAGTTTTAACCAATTTAGTCTTTTTAGAGCTATACAGTGGTGGGTTTTGCTGCCGGTTTATCAGCTTTGTTATAGCATTGCTCAAGTTTTGATTTTTGTGATGCCTGAAGGTTAATAAGGAATGGAGCACAATAAAGAAGTGTGGGGAAGAGATAAGTAGTTGCAAGTACAATTTTAGTTATATTGGCTCTGTAAAGCATCACTAATTTTTTTGTGAGGATTTTCATATACAATTTTGTATATGCAGGTTGACTTTAATATCATCATCCATTATCAATGGTTGTATTATCAAGAAAGAAGACTTTATTATTTTTTTCACGAGTGAGGGATTTGGGGAAAAAAGTAGTATTTTTTTTTTAGGGTTGATCATGAGTTGTGAGTTACAAAGTCATGTTTCAGTGCCTGTTAAACTTTCCTGAATATGTTTTTGGAGGTGTGTCATACTGTTAAATGAGTTTGGAGTGATCTGCGTAGTATATTAGGGAGGCCTGTTGTGTGGATGTTTGAAGGGTGTTGGTGAGAATGTTAAAGTGGAGGGGACCAAGGATAAGGCCTTCTGGTACAGTGGTGGTTACTGAAAGGTATATAGAGAGTGTGGAGTGTCATTTTACTGACTAATACCTATTGGATAGGTAGCTTATGAACCATACAATGGTAGGCTGAGAGAGACCTAATGAGGACATTTGAAGTAGAAATTTGCTGTGACAAACTGTGCCAAAGGCTTTAGACGAGTCTATAAATAAGGAGGAGACTAGTTTGCTATTATCTCTAGCTTTCTCAATGACATTTATATAGGTAATAGAAGAGCAGTATTGGTACTATGGGAAGGATGGAAGCCATGTTATTTGCGGGATTGACGTTCTTCCTGCAGGAGATAGCCTAGCAATTGTTTTTGAATACATTTTTCAAGTATTTTGTAGAGGGGGGGACAAGATTGCTATAGGTCTAAAGTTAGTAATGTCTGCTGCATTTTCTCCTTTGTTCAGAGGGATAATGTGTGGCTTTTTCCAGAGAGAGGGAATGTGGGGTTCCTGGACTGACCTATTTATAAGTATTGAGACAGGATAGGCAAAGCTATCGGATGTTATTTTAAGGTACTCACTTGGAAGGTCATCAGCTGAAGTAAAGCATAGCTTTAGTTTGCTGGGAGTAGTTTTATATAGGATGTGGGCATAAGTTTGAAGGTTAAAGTGGATATGGTGATATGTGGTTGTTGGACTCTGTTAGGATTAGATGTTGAGGAATCCTTGGTTACAGAGATGCTATGCTAGTTATGAAATAGGAGTTGAACTGTGTTGCAGTTTCGAGTTGTGAGTTATTGGGAGAGAGGTTAGGGTTGAATTTTTGACTGGGATGCAAGATTTTTTTAATGGCTGTCCAGAATTTTTTAGGGTTGTGTTTACTATTATTCTGAAAGTTATTATAGTATAGTTTTTTGCCTTAATTTATTTACTTTTTAGTAAGATTATGAAGCATTCTGAAGTTTTCAAGATATTGAGATGTTTTATATTTTTGACATTCTTTCCATGCTTTTTCTCTATCCTGCATTAACATTCTATTATTTTTGGATAGCCAAATTGCATTATTTGTTTTTAGTCTCTTTCTTCTAGGCTGTTTAGGATATTCAGAAAAGTTGTATTGAATTCATTTACAGCATCATCTAAGGGGAGGATTTCTAGGAAGATCCAGTTAACAGATGATAAGGTAGTAATGAACATGTCTGGGTTAAACTCGGAAAGGTTGCATGTTGATTTATAAACATGCTTTTTCAGTGGATGCATGAGATGTCTGGCTTTTTTAAATTTCTGCAAGTCTTTTGTGTTTCTAATACCATGATGTGAATGCACCACATTCCTAAGTCAAAGTATGATTAAAGTTCATGAAATTAGTATTGTTTCAATCTTTGATGATATCCAGAAGTGCTCTTCGTAGTACCCACAATGTGCACAGTAATGATTCCTAGTGCAATTCGTATAGAGTTACATGTGTCTGTAGCATATCTAAGTACGACTGTAAATTCTTTTTTATAAGACCAGTTGCTCCTACTACTGTTGGAACTGAGTATCTGTTTTCCACATTGCCTTCATTTCTGCCTGCATATCCTGGTATTTTATGACTTTGTGTCTCTCTGTATGTAAGACACTGTAGTCACTGGGTGTAGCCATTTGAATGATCAATGCTACTTTTGGCTTTTCTTGCATCTATTTTTTGAATTGTTGATAATGGGTGATTTCATGTGAGATAAACTTCATCTTTTTCTATAATACTTTGCGGCTCATGTTTCCAGTGTTTTTCAGCTACTTCAGTATTAATCCCCAATGCAATGCAACAGTCTTGCCACATTATTACGCCTTTCAGTATACAGTCTTTCTGTCGTTAATATACTACAACCAGCAACAATATGTGTGACTGTTTCCAGTTCTGTTTTTCAAAACCTGTGTTCTTCTCCCACATGTTCAATGGACTTTGTAAACCAACTTGTATGTAGTCCACTGTCTTGGGCTACCAATATTAATTTTTCATCTTTTGGTTTAAATTTGCCTCTCCTTAACCATTCCTGCATTTGATTCTGATTAACTTGAGGTTGTTCCAAGAGTTTTCTATACTTGCAATTATATTTATGCATTTTCCACATTTCTTGCCTTCTCATTTGAACCTTCACCTTATATTCTTTCTTTTGTTTTTTGGCATATTCAGTTTCTGCCTCATTTTTATCTACTTCTGGTTTGATTTCTGTTCCTGCCTGACACCAATATGCTTCTGCTGAACTAAGCAGGGAAGTCATCTTAGACTTATTCTCTTCACATTTTAAAACTTTCACTACATTTGGGTTTTGTGAGGTCAGTAGATATGTATGCAGTCTCATGACTGCAGATCTATACCTACAATCAATTTTGAGGAGGCCCATATCTTCTTCAGAATGGAGAATATATAGCCTTGGTATGCAGTGATTTTTATAACTCATTTGATGAGCATGAAGCATCCTTATTGTTTTCCTATCTAATCTATCCAACACCTTTTGGGCCAGTCAGTCACTCCAAAACTGTAAGTTAGGACAAGAAGAGCAAATTGGTTTATAGCTTGAACTTTGTTCCTAGATGTCAACACTGTTTTCAGTATTAATTTTGGCCTTCTGAAATATTCCTTACTAAGTTTTATTCACATTTTTTCATGCTTTATTGTTCATTCTTCATCAGTTCCCAAATATTTATACACTCCATCTTGTTCAAGTTTTTGTATTTATTTATTTATTTTATTTATTTAACATATGTTTACCAGGAAAGTGCAACTGGACACAGGTCCTTTTTTCAGTGGAGGCCCGGGGAGAAAAGCCCCATGAGTAACAATAAATTTTAATGCACGAATTATAATAATCAGTAATGTAAAAAGTAAACAAAAGGTAGTATGCATAAGAAAATGCAAATTTGTTTATATCATATTCCTGTCGTAAACCAATGTTTTCTTGGTGTTGCAGCTTTCCTGTTTTAAAGGCTGCTTTTGCACATTTGTCAAGACCAAATGACATTCTCATATTATCTGAAAAGTTTTTGACCACTTGCAATTGTGCTTTCAGTACCACTGCTGATAAACTATACAGTTTTAAATCATCTGTCTGTTTTTATTTTGATTTCTCCAAGTCTTTTGGGTTTCTAATACCATGATGGGAATGGACCCCATTCCTAAGTCAGAGTACGATTAAAGTTCATGAAATTAGTATTATTTCACTCTTTGATGTTAGCCAAAAGTGCTCTTCGCAGTATCTGCAATGTGCCCAGCAATGACTCCTTCTGCAATTCATATGGTGTTACATGAATTGGTAACACATCTAAATATGATTGTAAATTCTTTCTTATAAGACCAGTTGCTCCTACTACTATTGGAACTATCTGGGTATCTTTCTTCCATATGGCTCTCGTTTCTGCCTGCTGATCAAGGTATTTTATGACTTTCTGTCTCTCTGTACGCAAGACACTATAGTCACTAGGTGTGGCAATTTCAATGATCGATGCTACTTTTGTCTTATTTTCTTGGATCACTATGTCCGGTTTTCTAGCATCTATCTTTTGGACTGTTGGTATTGGGTGATGCTATGTGATGTAAACTTCATCATTTTCTATGATTCTCTGCAGCTCATGTTTCCAGTGTTTTTCAGCCACTTCGATACCATAATGTTTGCACAATCTCCAGTGTAACAATCTCGCCACATTATTATGCCATTTAGTATACAGTCCCTCTGCCATTAGAGCATCGCAACCAGTAATAAGGTGTGTAACTCTTTCCAACTTGGTTCCATAAAACCTACATATGTTTGCTTCTCCCACATGTTTAATGGACTTAGTAAACCAGCATGTACGCAGCCCACTGTCTTGGGCTGCCAATATTAACCTTTCATTTCTTGATGTCAATTCACCTCTCCTTAACCATTCCTGCATTTGTTTTTGATCAACATGACGCTCTTCCAGAAGTCTTTTATACTTGCAACTATATTTATGTTTTTTCCACATTTCTTGCCTTCTCATCTGATCCTTCACCTTATATTCTTTCTTTTCTTTTTTAGCACATTCAGGTGCTCCCAGGTTTTTATCCACTTCTGGTTTGATTTCCATTCCTGCTTGACGTCAATATGCTTCTGCTAAATTAAGCAGAGATGTCATCTTAGATTTATTCCCCTCATGTTTCAAAACTTTCACCACATTTGGATCTTGTGAGGTCAATAGATATTTGTGGAGTCCCACAATTGCAGATCTATACATGTAATCAATTTCAAGGAGGCCCATCCCTCCTTCAGAACGGGAGATATATAATCTTGGTATACAGTGATTTTTATAAATCATTTGGTGAGCATGAAGCATCCTTCTTGTTTTGATATCCAATCTATCCAACACTTTTTGGGGCCAGACAATCACTCCAAAATTATAAGTTAGGATAGGAAGAGCAAACTGATTTATAGCTTGGATCTTGTTCATAGGTGTCAATGCTGTTTTCAGGATTAATTTAAGTCTTCTAAAGTACTCCTTACTAAGCCTTATTCGCATTTATTCATATTTTATTGACGATCCTTCATCAATTCCCAAGTATTTATACACCCCCTCTTGCTCAAGTTCTTTTGTATCCCATTCTTGTCCCAAACTGATGTTTTCTTGGTGCTGCAATTTTCCTTTTTTAAAGGTTGCTTTTGCACATTTATCAAGACCAAATGACATTCCGATATCATCTGAAAAAGTTTTGACAACCTGCAGCTGTGCTTTCAGTTCCTCATCTGATGAGCTGTACAATTTTAAATCATCAACAAAGAGAACATGTGAAGTCATTAGACTTTGTTGTTTTCTAGAAGCCAAATTGTAGCCATGGCCTAGGCTGTTAAGTAAGCAGCTTAATGGGTTAACGGCAAGGCAGAATAACAAGGGTGACAGAGAGTCACCCTGGAATATGCCCCTTTCAATTTCTATCCCTGGGATAATAATCTGTCCTTTATCATGGCTTAATTGCAAAGTGATCTGCCACTGTTTCATGGTTACTGTAATGGTTGTATAGATAAGGAGATGATCACTGAGACAGTCAGCCAATGTACCTGTGGCAGTGTATTTGCTATGGTCTGATACCAGGATCCAGTCTAATAGGGAATTTGATGTCTTGTTATAATGTGTTGAGCTAATTATTAGTTGTGTAAAACCATATACGCTCATGTTAGATGTAGGGTAGTTAGAGTTTATGTCCAGCTAACTGATATTCACATCACCTAGTACTATTTTTTCTTATGGAATTGTTATAGATATCCAATATAGGATATCTTCTAGTGTAGCTGTATTGTAGCCAGGAAGGATATAAAGGATAGTAATACATATCTGTTTAATTTCAGAAAAGTAATAAGCTCTGCTAAATTAAATTTTGATATTGCTTTTTGTAAGGGGAAATGTGCAACTTGTTGGGCAATATTAAAGCAATACCACCACCTTTCCTCTTTATACAGTCATTACATATTATAGTAGAGCTGGAAGGTGTAATTCTGGAGTTGTTTATGCTGGGTTTAAGCCAAATTTCATTTACAGGGAGAATATCAGGTTTATTCTGAGTAATCCAGGCATGTAGTTCAGCAATTTCATTTCTTATACTTCTACCCGTTATGACAGCAAAAGTTAGATTACTGGGGTTGGGGGATGACCATTGTAGGGTTAGAGTAGTGTGTTAAAGAGAATTGCTTTGATGGTGTACCTTCAGGTCAAATTTATTTTTTTATTTTATTTTATTTATTTATTGATATTTGTTGACTGGGAATGTCCACTGGGTCAGAAGCCCATTTTCAGTGGAGGCCCAGGGAGAAACATTCCATAGTGAGTAAAATAACAACATTGGATTACAGTAGATTGGTAGTTATACAATTTTAGAAAGAAAGACTTTAAACTATATAATAAAAAATACAGGCAACAATTATCACATCATAGCAATTTTTTTACAAATACGGTAGCAACTTCTATTTAACATAGAAGTAAAGGTAAAGACATTTTGTAGAAAAAAAGAAATTATATTTAATTCAATTAAATACATTGCATTAAAAACTGAGATATACACTAGTACCCACACTCTCTCTCTCTCTATATATATATATATATATATATATGGATCTAGGACAGTTGCTTGACTGAGCAAATGTCCGAATCCATAAAACCCGAACACACTTTAACGAAAGCGCTTTTATTGAAAAAGCACTTTCGTTAAAGTGTGTGACAAAAAAAAAAAACACTTCATTTACATTTTAGCAGGGGGGCTTCACACCCCTGCACCCCCCACACCCCCCCTACTTTAATATTCTCCCTCCGAGACCGCACTACAGTGGGGAAAAGTGAAATTTCCCTTACCCGCACCGTAGTACAGCCTCGGCAACAGTCATACTTACATGAAAGTGCTGCTTCGGTGAATAGCACTTTCACTTAAGTATGCCCGGCTGTTTGGATTTTGGCCGTTTGCTCAGTCAAGCAAACGTCCTAGATCCATATATATATATATATATATATATTTTTTTTTTTTTTTCACCAGGGAATAAGTTAGGGAGAAATAGTAGGTGGATTGGTTGTTAGTGATTGGTTATAGCTTTGGATAGAGGAGTAATAAGGAGAGAATTATGGGGGTCTGGTATTAAGGGAGTAAGGACATGTGGGGTTGTTAAGATGGTAGCTTTTTAGTGAGGATTTAAAAGCATTAAGAGAATCTAACAAAGTAATAATTTAGCTATGAAATAGGAGTATAGGCTTTCTCCTGCTCTTTTGTTTGGTTTTGATATGATCAGAAGTTGTTTATTTGTGGACAGTAGATTTCTAGAGGGGGTATAGGGCTGAAGGGTTGACAGTAGAGTAGAGCATTTCTCTGGGTTATATACTAGCTTGTGAGCCAGAGTTAGTTGGATGTAACTAAGGTATTGGGGGAATTCATACCAATTAAGCATTCTGATAGCTTGGCAATAATGGGTGTGGTGCTGCAAGCTGGATGCAAATTTTGCTATTTTAGTAGCAGCATTGTAGTTTATTAAAAAGGAAGGAGTGAAGGTTTGTGAAGATGGGAGTACCATAAAAGAGGGAGAGAAGTAGTAAAGATCTGGCCTGTTTGATTTTTGCGGGTCCATCCATGTACTGTTGATGCCTGTAGAGTTTATCTAGTAAAGTGAGTTCTTTTTATAGTGCTAAGAATGTGTTGCTAATAGGTGAGTTTATTGTCTATTGTTATACCAAGTAGTTTTGCAGAATGAACAACCTGAATTTCTGTTTTATCTTGGGAGTAAATTTTAAAGTCTTGTGGGGTTGGTTTGGCAGAGAAAATAAGTAAATTACAGCATCTGCCATTTCCACTTTCTGACTATTGATAAAAGCTTGAGATGTCACTAACTTTGGCATTTAAGGCCAGAATTCTAATTCACTATAATATACACTATTATGGCTATTGTTTCTCTGTTTGCTTCATGCACTGTGCTTAATATTTAGATTGCTTTCACTTTGCTTTTTTGTAGATGCATTAAACTATAATGATGCAATATTAAAGACCAGAAATGATACTTAACAGTCAGGGTCATACCTGGCAGCTGTACCTTTTTTTTACAGAACTTCTCTGATTTTGCTTAAGATTTTTGCTCTGCCAGTCATAAAATCTATACTTTTCTGGCAAGTCACTGAAGATTACAATTAATAAATAATGCCCAATGTTTAAGTGCCATACCTTTTTCACAAGTCCTGTTATTCTATGAACTTACAACAGCCCACTGAGTGGTGCACAGCTACAATTATCCCACTTCACAAGGGGGGATCCACCTTGGATCCCAGGAACTACCACCCTATCAGTCTGACGAGCCTGATCTGCAAGGCCATGGAATGTACTATCATGGAACTTATAAATAAAGACATTGGCAACCTTCAAACACTGGACTCCACCCAGTTTAGGTTCGTGAAGGGTTGACCTTGTCTCCTGAACTTGATTGACTTCTTTGAATCAGTCTCCAGAGCTGTGGATAAGGTTAAGGTGGTCCACACAGCCTATCTGGACCTCACCAAGGCCTTCGACACCACCCCGTACTCTGGAATCATAGATAAACTTACTAAGCTGGGCATTAATCCCTACATCACTCGATGGGTTGCCAACTGGCTTACTGACAGAACCCAGACTGTAAAAGTAGCCGACTCCAAATCCAGCTCCAGACAAGTGACAAGTGGAGTACCTCAGGGTTCAGTCCTGAGACCGTTCTTGTTAGGCATCTACTTCTCTGAAGTACAGGCCAACACTAAGGGACTCTGGCTAACAAAGTTCATAGATGACTGCAAACTGGGAGCCATTATTGAATTCCCAAATGATGTGGATATTCTACAAAAGGGCCTTACAGAAACAGATGCTTGGTGCCAGAGCCATGGGCTCAAGCTCAATGCCAAGAAATGTATAGTTATCCCCTTTGGGAAAAACATGTATCCGTGAATTTCCATATAGGTGGCAGTACACTAAACACCGAAAGTGTGATAAGAGACTTAGGGACACAGGTGGACAGTGGTCTCACCTTCGATAACCACATCGCCACAATGGTCAGGAAATCCTTCTATGTGGCACACCTCATCACTAAGGGCTTTTCATCCAGAAAAAAGGAGGTCATTGTCCCACTGTACTCATCCCTTATTAGACCTATTATAGAATACAATGCCCCATTTGGTATGTACCTCTCAAGACATCTGCAACAACTGGAAAGGCCGCAGAAATACCTCACTAAAAGAATCACAGGCCTAAAGCAGATGCCCTATGTTGACCGTCTAAAAAACTCCACCTATACTCTGTCACATATCGTCTACTCAGAGACGATCTCTGCTTTACAAACAAGGCCATGTCAAACCCAGAGCTGTTGGACATGCTACACTTAAAGAAATCCCAATCTCTCAGGGACACACACTCCAGAGATCTAAACCTTGTCATCACAATGAACAAAACATGCTGGAAGGATAGGTTCCTGACCCAGAGACTTCCCAGACTCTGGAATCGACTGCCCATACATGTCAAGCAGAGCACTTCTTTGGCCCTCTTTAAAAGGAACCTTGATGATTGGGTGGGAGATAAGAAATTCACCCCGGGGATCACGTCAGTTGCCCTGCTAGACAGGAGTCCAGGAAGTAAATACTTTGGGAAGAAATAGCCAGGGAATTGTTATGGCTAGGCTTGTACAGGCCTTAGGGTCAATAGCCTAGTACCAACCTATGAACCTAGAATAAGAACTGTAGTTAAAAAAAGTCTCACTTTTAGCCTTTGTTCCACATTTTACCTTTAGCCTTGTTCTTGAAGAGGATGAAAGCTATGATAAAGGTAATAATTCCTTGAATATCAGCTTATGAAAATGGAATTTCATTTTTAGTAACTATAAATCAGTCTCCTTGAATTTGGTTTCATATAGATTATATATTATAGTGAATACTGAACAATATATTGTGCCATTAGTGATATTTCTATAGCATGCTTCCAAAGTGACTTCAAGTAACCACATACAAAAAAAGTGCCATCACTTTACAACAGAAATTGTGTTTTTGTTTACAGATGGTGTAACTTGTGACAAATTGATTTAGCCTTCTTAGCCAACATTTGACCAAAATTTCAGTGTAAATTTGTAATTGACAATTCTGATTTGTAACGGGACCAGAGGTCAAATGATGTGATGCAATTGCTTGCATATTTCAGGGCAGTAACACTGCTGAAATTATTCTACAAGGCTGACCTGCAAAGTTATCAGCAACAAATGATGTATTTCATAATGACTGCAGGTGCATTGCTTGGGCTTTTATATATGTTTTACAAGCTTAACCTTTAATAGTTTAAATATTGTTTGACAGTCTAAGTGCCTGGAACTGAACAAAAGGTATTTGTCAGCTGCCAGGTGACACAGGACCTCTGTTTTCCGGGTCACAGGCACTGCAGTTTCATAGAGCTGCTGAAAGGCAGTCTGATATATGTGTTGTTTCCTTTATTGTGGCAGGTATAGAAAAGTTGTGAATGTTTCATAGCAAAATGCAAATCATTCCTTTCTTCTGTCATTGCCCATATTTATGTGAATATTGCAAAATATATAGAGATCTTAAGGTTTGTGGAATCTGGCTCCTCAGTTTATCTGGATTGGAATTGAAGTCTGGAATAAACTACTGGCATTGTAAAAGACTGATTGCATGTTGTCTCCAGGGCCTGGAAAAACAAATACATCTGTTACTCTCAGACATTCCATGACTTGTAAATATAACATGGCAGTTTTAATTATGAAACATTGCATGACTGAAGATTCATCTTTTTAATGTAACACAAACTCAGTTATCCATATTCTATGCCACTGTATCTGACATCTGAAAATTATAGCACATTTCTGCAGACTATGGAATACCTACCCTGTCACCCGGCTGGCATTTCAGTTCAGTTTGACATTTGCCTCTTTATTGTGATGGATTGTGCCATTCTTAGCTGTTATCTGATGGAAAGCTGTTACTGATCAATTCCATTTTTACATATATGAATATAAATAAAAATATGTATGTAGAAAATGCAATGCTTGAACTGTATCAGGTGTTTATGTGGACATCAAAACAAAACAATGCTGTGTGCTTTTTATTCTTTTTTTTAGACAATAATTTTTTCCATTCTATAATTTATCCATCTTAATCTACACTAAGGAATATCCCAGTGCTTGGATACATTTGTTTCCTGAGAGGATAAACATTCTCAGTTTGTAGTATTTTGGTTCTGCACAGCAGGACAAATCAGAAAGTACTTGTGTCAGATTGTGAGTGTTCCCGCTAGAGTAGGCTGTCTAACTGTTATTCTGTCTCCCCCTATATATATATACATATACATGGGTTCCTATCAGTTGATCCAGTTTTCAGAATCTCAAAATTAATATGGTTGAGATCATGTGATCAAGTTTTTGAAAACTCAAAGCTTTTGAATGGAGATTGCTGTATAGCATGGATCGGGAAATGTACTCTTTTCCTCACTGCAGTGCGATCTTGGACTTGGTATATTTAATTTACAGGGGGGTGGGTGTGGGGGTACAGGGGAGCTTGCCCCATTTCCAAAAATGAAAAAAAAGTTGATTTTTTGGGGGGGGGTTATGTTCAAATTTTCGGAAACTTGATCATATGATCTTGACTGTATGAATTTCGAGTTTCTGAAAACTCAGTCATCTGACATAGACCCATATACATAAATGGAGGTACCTGATTTTAATGAAAACAGCTAAAAGTCAACTGCAAAAACATGGATGACAAATGAACAAAATACACAAAGTCGACACTGCACTATGCATATGCCAAGAAACAGTCTTAATGCATGCAATTTCAAATTACAAAAAATAAAATATATGCATGATTATTAGAAACAGATAAAGACAGTAAGATAAAAATGATTTATAGCTTCCCTTTCCAAACTGACAATTTTTTTTGAGTTGCTGCTTTCAAACATTGATGACAACTTTTAAAACCATTTAGAAGATTTATCCATTAGTATATGGTGATTCATATGAAAAACTGACCTGGTTAAATGTCAGATGAATAAACATTGCATTTGTCAGTATAATCAATAGTTGTTGAGGCTAGTAGAGAGGTAAATACACTTCATTCTCATTTAGGATCACTAGTGTACTATAAGGTTACCCCATAACTTGTGGAGTTCTATTTTGATTTTACCAGTACCTGCCTTTATAGGATGAGTCCACTGCACTTACAAAAATTCTTACTCCTTCTCAAAATTAAGAGTATCAGATTTAATTACATGTAGTCAAGGAATGCAAGCAACCTGACAGCACCATGCTTCTCAGTATTGTTTTATTTTTTATTCTATAAACATTAGTAGAGATAGTTGCAGTGAAATACAGTTCTTTGAATTAAAGCTAGACAAACTCTTCTGCATTTTGCACTAGATAACTTTTGACTTACTGAGACAATATCCAGGTACTTTTTGTCATAAAGTCATAAGATACCATGACAAAATGTGCTCTGCCACAATATCTGTACCTAATCTGCATTTATAACTGTCTGTATTTATCTATCATTTTTAATTTCTCCAAGTCTTTTGGGTTTCTAATACCATGACGGGAATAGACCCCATTCCTAAGTCAAAGTATGATTAAAGTTCATGAAATTAGTATTGTTTCACTCTTTGATTTCAGCCAAAAGTGCTCTTTGCAGCACTCACAATGTGTCCAGTAATGTCCATATTT